>NC_045439.1:103554495-103604392 GCF_002776525.5 Piliocolobus tephrosceles | reverse complement strand
ATATATATATATATATATATATATATATATGTATGATATAAATTTAAAATATATATATAGATATAGGATAGGAAAGGCCTTTTTAAGAATGACACCAAAATATGGAAGTATAAAGGACTGAGACATGTAGCTAGTAACAATTTTTTTTAATCTAAAATTTTTGAATGGCAAAAATAGAACAGAAATTTTAAAAATGATTTTTTTGTCAAAAAATAAAAAAAGGAACCTTTTATTTTGAGTTTGTTGTTCCATAAGTAGGGAGAGAGAGATGTAGAGTTTTCTTCTCTTAAATGCTAACCAACACCGTTTGTTAACTAGTCTGCCGTACACCCAGATTTGATTGCACGTACTTGGGACTGTTTCATATGAATCCTTCATTCTGTATTTGGATGTTTATTCTGTTTCGTAGATATGTGTGCATGTTCTCACGCAGGCGCCTGTTCGTTAACTGTGGCTAGGCCATTTTGTTGATTTCTACAATTGCTTATAGGGCTTCTCTGCTTCAAGTTGGGTTTCCACAGAGCGAGTTCCCAGTGCTTTAGAGAACCAGGAGCCATATGGGAACAGCAAAATCAAGAAGGGACCACTTCACAGATGTGTTAGAGGAACTACATAGGGAAAAAAAAGAAGACAAGAGCACCTCGTGTAAACTAATTTTAAAAAGAAGCAGAGTGCAGTGCCTGGGATTTTTGTTTTCGACCTTGAGGGAGGTGGATGTCTGTATTTGGTTTTTGTTTAAATTCAGAACCATTAAAGCATTCCTACCACAAGAAGAAAATGTGTTTTGTCTCTTTGCCAGCAGTAACATGATTTTGGTCTTCAAAATAAGTGTCCTGGGACCTGAATTCCCTGTGGGTAAAGAAAATTCCCATCCCATGTGTTGTGGCGGAAATTCATTGTTTCCTGAGTTATTTCCTTTCATGCTTAGTGTGGGGGAAATGACCAAATGTATAGATTGAGATTCTTTTTCAAAAACATTACTTGATTCTGATGATTTTTATTATTATTTTAGGTGCTGCAGGAGGCTTCTCACATGCTTCGGGATATATTCAGGGAAATCCACTCTTAATAGAAACTGAGAATTTAAGGTAAGTCCTTTAGCAAAGATACTTTATTCTCATCAATTGGCCAACCCCCTGCATTGGTATAGTTTTATAAAATGTTAAAACTGCTGTCTGTTATGCTGTGTCATTTGATCTTCCTGTGGTTCTGTGAGGCAGGTGTATAGAGTGCCCAGTTCTAATATTCCCATTCCTGTCTGATTTTTCCTCCTGGTACTTTGGTGAGGTGATGGTAGGGGCCCAGAGGAAGAGCTGAGTAGCTGTTTTTTTTTTTTTTTTTTTTAAATCATATTGGACCTTATAGTGTGAATTCTCATTCAGTCACCCTGGTTTGCTTCATAAATCTTCTCTTAGGGTGGTTTGAGGGGGTAAGTGCTGGGTAAGGAATTAATGCAGAAACTTCTAGTGGTCTTTTTGTCTTTTTTTTTTTTTTTAACTTTTATTTTAAGTTCGGGGTACATGTGCAGGTTTGTTTCGTAGGTAAACTTGTGTTATGGGAGTTCGTTGTACAGATTATTTCATCGCCCAGCTATTAAGTCTAGTGTCCATTAGTTATTTTTCCTGATCCTCTCCCTCTTCCCACCCTCCATGCCCCAGTAGGCCCCAGTGTGTGTTGTTCTTCTCTCTTCCCGTTTGTTTCCTTGTGTTGTCATCATTTAGCTCACATTTATAAGTGAGAATATGCAATATTTGGTTTTCTGCATTAGTTTGCTGAGAATAATGGCCTCCAGCCCCATCCGTGTTCCTGCAAAGGACATGATCTTGTTCTTTTTTATGGCTGCATCGTATTCCATGGTGTATATGTAGCACATTTTTTTTATCTAGTCTGTCGTTGATATCTCTGGTAGTCTTTGAACTGAAACTGGTTGGTGGTTCCTCGAGCCCTCCATGGTTGGGAAACAATTGTTCTAGCATGAGATAAAGTAAACTTTGGTTGTAGATTATTGTTCTCCTTCTTTGGTTGTCCCAGGGGAGTTGTATGGTCCCAAGTAGTGTGTGTGTGTGAAGTATCCTGGGCAGAGACACAGGGTTTTTCTGCTGGTCTTAGTTGATGCTCTTACTCAGTAGCTGTATCATGGCACACCCCAGATGTATCATTTCTGTTCCTGACCAGCTGCAGAACTTGGGACAGGTTAGTTAATCTTGGTGTCCTTTCTCTTCAGGTGTAAATTGGCCTAACATGGTCATGTCTATACTTTCAAATTTTGTGGAATAGGAAAAACAATTTCAGGACCTTTTCTAATTTTTTTGGCTGTATGTAAAGAAAGTTGATGATTAAAGCTGGATAAGTGAATGAGGGTTCACTATATATTTACATACTGTTCTTTGTATTTTGTGTGTGGAGTTTTTAATCAAAGATTTATTTTCACAAAATAACTGCCATCTACTAACATAATTTCGCTGAAGAGAAAATAATACTAAAAGAATAGGATTATTCCTAAACTTGTCCTTAGATTGTACATATTTAGCATTATGAAAATGCTGTTTATTTCCTGTGTCTTCCTTGTTTCTCTGTAGTCCAGTGACTAGCAGCCATAGGCTAACCAAAATTGGTCTGAGAACTGGTGTTTGGGAAATACTGGGGCACATGACTGCTGAGGGCTCTTCTGCCTCTAAGACTGTATCATTCCTCTGAAGCAGGAAAGAAAGCTACTTTACTTATACATTGCCTGTTTCCAGAAAATGCTGTTACTGCTAGCATGGTTGAACTAAAGAGGTCAGAGGGCCAAACAGAAGGGATTCTGTTGGGAACCTTAAGTAAAAATGGCCCATTTATGCGAGCATCCAGTTTAGCTTTGAGTCACACCATGGTCAAGGTAAAGACAAAAATTGACAATTGACAAAAAAAATGGAAGTGTGCAGACTCCTTTCCTTCCAACCGTTGTGAGGCAGCCTCTGGCCTGGTGTGATCTGATAGTTATGCCTGGGATGTGGGGATGCTGAGAGCCAGGGGTGAGGCGAGTGGAATAGCAGACTCCAAGGAGACCAGTGCACACCATGGGTGTGAGGAGCTCCAGGCTGGGTGTGGAGGTCGAGGGCACAGCCCAGAGTTCCGAGCTGATGACAATGGAATCAGGTGTGCTCAGGATGGAGAAGAGCTTGCCTGCCCAGAGGACCATCTGAGAATCCAGGGGTGGATATTGTCCTTTGAGGACCCACAGAGGGTGCTGAGTGGTCCGATCTGGCTGAAAGACCTGGGGCACAGGGGACAGGCAACACAGCAGATCGAAGCCTTTCCCAAGACTTCAGATCTGAAACGAGCGTTCCAGGTGGATTCTTAAGCCGTCATCTGTGGGAAATGGAAAACTACTTTCTGTTTACTTCTCCTTGGGGTATGGGGATATGTGTGAGGATGAGGGTGGGAGGAAGACAGAGGGAATAAAGGACTGAATTATTTAGCACAGCAAAATGATGTGGGGAAGAGTGGCAATACCTATTCCAAGAAGCCTGCACAATCCTAGCTGCTTCTGAGAGTCCTGAGAAGTTACGTGTGCTCTGCGTTGATTGAAATATGGTGGTTCAGTCCTTTGGAACTCTCCCTTAGTGATTTCTGGCTTTCATTTGTGTTAACATTCTGATTTTCTGGGAAACCTAAATGAAATTTGACAGACTTACCTAGTTATTTTCTGTTCTGTCAACTGTTGGTTTACTGCCTGACTGGTATGCTTCACATGGGTTTCCTCTACCCGGGAATATTTATTCTCTTCCCTTTTTAAGAAAAAGCTGTGTTGAACAACAACAGAAACATTTGTCTTAAATGTATAGGAATAGGACAGATTACCTGAAATCCTAACATGTCTGAAAGTATATAGTCATGAGTAAATGCTAGCAGGAGCTTTTATTTTGGCATAAACCAGAGGAAGGAGAATTGCTTTAAGTGATCTGGACGAGTCCAAGTCTGAATAAAAGTTAATGAATGAACAATGTAACCAATCAGTCATGTTCTTGAGCCTCTCATAAGCCTAAGACATTCTGGATGAGATCTTGTAGAGATGAGCAATTGAGAATTTGAGACTGCCACGCTTTGCAGGAATAAACATGATGCTTTAAAGAGTTACATGCATGCATGTATGCGTGTGCATGTGAGAAAAGAGAGATTGATAGATGGGGTGGGAGAATGATAAATGATTTGTTTAGCATTTTATGTAATGACTTGTGATATATTCTGAATTTGAGATTAAATGCAATATTCTGACCTTTGTGTTCCTTGAAGGCTTGTAAGAAAAATATTTTAAAATCTATTTTCAATGAAAACTACTGTTTTTGGCTCTCAGGGAATTTTTAGTTCCCACTGCTGTTTAGGGAGAATTGTTGAATCTGTGAAATTCAAAGGAGGATCTTTGCAGTTCTTTGTCATTCTGTACCAGTCACTTAAGGGCTATGATGTCAGTGAAGAGAAGTTGTTCTATGCTTCCTTTACTTCATTAAAAATGTAACCTGTTATGCACTTTCGTCTTCCTGCCACCCTCCATTAGCTGATTCTTTGGATCATGCTTCTTGATGACTGCAGGCATCACTTGCTCTTCCACCTATCGGCTCCCTGAGTGACTGAGAGTCCTCCTTGGCACTGTCAATCAAGAGTCCTGGACCTAGGCTGGGCTCCTCACTCTGCTGTTTGTGCTTAGTAAATGTTTCAGAACAACAATAACAATTTCCAGGCTAGGCTGGATGCGGTGGCTCATGCCTGTAATCCCAGCACTTTGGGAGGCCGAGGTGGGCGGATCACCTTAGGTCAGGAGTTGGAGACCAGCCTAACATGGTGAAACCCCATCTCTACTAAAAATACCAAAACTAGCCAGACGTAGTGGCGGGTGCCTATAATCCCAGCTACTCAGGAGGCTGAGGCAGGAGAATCATTTGAACCTGGGAGGCAGAGGTTGCAGTGAGCCGCGATCCCGCCACTGCTCTCCAGCCTGGGTGACAGAGCAAGACTCTGTCACCAAAAAAAGAAAAAAAAATTCCAGGCTGTTTTTCATAATTAAACTTACTAATCCATGGTATAATAGGATATGCTGTTTCCTTACATTTTTTGGCTAATTATGTTCATCAGTTAATTTCTTTCCATGTTAAGCCCTCCTGGAGAATTCAAGATTTGAGACTTCTCTATGTAAGAATTGATTGGATTTCATGGACTCGATGACTGTAGAATACATTTATCTGCAATTGAGTATTTTTTTTTGTAGAAATTGAACCTTTAGAAACAATCACTTTCTTTTTTAGCTGCGAAATTCCATACTGTGAAGATCTAAAATGGCCATTCTATTCTGTTTACAGTAAATGAGAATTGGACAGCTTTCCAAATCCATAAAATAACTAGTGTACTACTTATAGAGTGTAAACATGACTTTACTAAGATTAAAATAAACACATGTAGGGCCAGCTGCAGTGCTGTCAACACACCACTCTAAAGCCTGATAAACGTTGAGGAAAATCCTACTGCTGTGATGTAAACAATGGTCTTATGGAGGATCTTTTATTTAAAAAATTTAAGTCAAAATATTGTATGCAAATGGCTAAAAATAAGAAACATCTGTATGAAACCACAAAAGACCCTGAATAGCCAAAGCAATCTAGAGCGAAAAGAACAAGGCTGGAGGCATTATACTACTTGACTTCAAAATATGCTACAAAGCAGTAGTAATCGAAACAGCATGGGTACTGGTATAAAAACAGACACATAGACCAGTGGAACAGAATAGAGAGCCCAAAAATAAATCCACAGTTATGGTCAATTGATTGTTATTGTTGTTACTTGTTTGTTTTGTTTTGTTTCTGAGACAGGATCTCTCTCTGACACCCACGCTGGAGTGCTGTGGTGAGATCATGACTCACTGCAGCTTTGATCTCTTAGGCACAAGTGATCCTTTCACTTTGGCCTCCTGAGTAGCTAGTACTACAGGCATGTGCCACCATGCCCAGCTGATTTTTAAATTTTTGGAGAGACAAGGTCTCCCTATGTTGCCCAGGCTGGTTTCAAACTCCTAGGCTCAAGTGATCCTCCTATGTCACCCTCTCAAAGTGCAGGGATTACAGATGTAGCCACCATGCCCACCTCAATTGAGTTTTGACAAAGGTGCCAAGAACACACAAGGGGAAAGGGCAGTCTCTTCAATAAATAGTATTGGGACAACTGGATATCCACATGCAAAAAAATGAAATTAAATCATATCTCACATCATATACAAAAATCAACTCAAAATGGGTGAAAGACATCAATATAAGACCTGAAACAGTAAAACTATTAAAAGAAAACATACGGGAAAAACTCCGTGACATTGGTCTGGGCAAAGATTTTTTTTGGATATCAACACAAAAGCACAGGCAATGAAAAGAGAAATAGACAAATGGGATCACATCAAACTAAAAAACTTCTGCAAAGCTTAGGAAACAATCAAGAGTGAGGAGACAGCGTGAGAATGGGAGAAAATGTTTGTAAATCATGCATCTGCTAAGGGGTAACTATGCAGAATATATGAGGAACTCAAACAATAGAAAAAAACAAATAATCCTATTAAAAATGAGCAAAGAATCTGAACAGACATTTCTCAAAAGAAGATACACAAATGGCCAACAGGTATATGAAAAAATACTCATCAGGAATCATCAGGGAAATGAAAATTAAAACCACAGTGAGATAGTACGTCACACTTGTTAGGATGGCTATCATCAAAACAATGAAAGATGGGCTGGGTGAGGTGGCTCACGCCTGTAATCCCAGCACTTTGGGAGGCTGAGGTGGGGATCACTTGAGGTCAGGAGTTTGAGACCAGCCTGGCCACATGGTGAAACCCTGTCTCTACTAAAAATACAAAATATAGCCAGGCATGGTGGTGGGCACCTGTAATCCCAGCTACTTGGGAGGCTAAGGCAGGAGAATTGCTTGAACCTGGGAGGTAGAGGTTGCAGTAAGCTGAGATTGCACCATTGCACTCCAGCCAGGAGTCCTGCAGACTCCATCTCAAAAAAAAAAAAGATGAGACATAATGAGTGTTGGCGAGGATGTGGAGAAAAGGGAATTCCTGTATATCACTGGAAAGAATGTAAGTTAATGGGGTCATAATGGAAAATAGATTAGAGACTCCTCAAAAAATTAAAAACAGAACTTCATGTGATCCGGTAACCTTACATGTTGAGGAGATGTCTGCACTCCCATGTTCATTGCAGCACTGTTCACAGTAGCTAGGATATGGTATCATCGTAAGTGTCCATCAGTGGATGAATAGATAAGGAAAATGTGGTATACATACACAATGAAATACTATTCAGCCTTAAAGGAGATTGTCATTTGTAACAACGTGGATGAACCTGGAGAGCGTTATTTTAAGTGAAATAAGGTAGGCATAGAAAGACAAATACCCACATTCTTAGTTACATGTGGAATCTAAAAAAGTTGAACTCATAAAAGTAGAGATGGTTACCAATGCTAGGGAGATGTTGTTCAAAGGATACAAAATTTCAGTTAGATAGAAAGAGTAAGTTCAAGAGATCTATTGCACAGCATGTTGACTACAGCTAATAATGTATTCTTGAAAATTGCTAAGAGTAGATGTAAAGTGTTCTTGTCACAACAAATATGTGAGGTAATACATATGTTAACTAGCTTGATTTAGTCATTCTATGATAATACATATTTAAAAATGACATGTTATCGCATGTTGTATAATTTTTATTTGTTAATATATTTTAACATTTTAATTATAAGGCCGGGTGCAGTGGCTTATGCCTGTAATCTCAGCACTTTGGGAGGCCAAGGCAGGTGGATCACCTGAGGTCGGGACTTTGAGACCAGGCTGGCCAACATGGCAAAACCCCGTCTCTACTCAATAAAGCCTTCCATGATTTTATCTTTAGATTCTGAATGTTAAAAACCAACAAGTGGTGTTTCCTGTATTGTGATTAAATAGATGCTGTTCCCAATGGAACCTAGTTGTAGAGTGAGATTCTAATCCTCAGAGCCTGAAGTCCTCACCCTTTTGCCCCTCAGTGGAGTATGTTTAAATGGATTCCCCTTTTATACCACAGCAGCTGTCTTGAATCTAGCCTCCAGTTCTTCTAGGTTCTCAGTCATCCCATTGCCTCTTTCAGGAGCCGGCTTTGTTTCTGGAGGTCTTGCTTTCACAGCCCACCCTCCTTGGTCAGGACAGGTTGATCTCTAGGCACGCTGCACAGGGCTCAGCAAGTGCCAGTGGCCAAAGAAAGCTCGTGATTACTACAGTGTGAGCATTCCTATTCCAGACTGCTTGGGTCCCGAAGTGCTTCAGATTTCATTTTTTTCCCCCAGATTTCGGAATATTTACATATACATAATGAGATGTCTTTGGGACGGGACCCAAGTCTATACATGAAGTTTATGTTTTACATATACCTGCTACACATAGTCTGAAGGTAATTTTATACATTATTTAAAATAATTTGGTGCGTGAAACAAAGTTTTGACTGTACATTGACTGTGACGTGTCACATGAGGTCAGGTATGGAATTTTCCACTTGTGGTGTCTTGGCAGCACTCAGAAAGTGTCAGACTTTGGAACATTTCAGATTTCAGAGTTTCAGATTAGGGATGTATTGGAGAATCAGCCCAGGCTGTGGTGTCTTAGATGGTGCAGTGGCCTGATCTATAAAATTTGCAATCATGTATTGAGGACCTGAAATGTTAGGCACCTATATCCTTGAAGCCTGGTGTCTCTTGAAATTCTCACACCAGCCTTGTAGAACAGATGTTATCACTGACATTTCACACACAAAGAAGTTAGACCCTGGGTGGGTGACTTCTGAGACCTTTCCTGTACTGGGAAGTGCTTCTTGGATCCTGTGGCAGGCTGAAAGCATGGTGGCCAGCTGTATTTTATAGGTGGGAAAAGACTTCTCTGGCTCTGGCATGTCTCGCACACGTTCCTCCACAGACCTCTGTTTTTACCCCAGAAAATCACTGCTGCTGTAGCAGAGTCAGCTCTGCCTCGTTCCCAGTCTCGTCTTGTTGTGGGTTTGCCTTGTGGCCAGGAGCTCATTCTAAAGAACTCTGCTGTGTGTGGACAGCGGAACATCCTTCTCTGCCTGGTGTTCCCTTGGTGAATTTGATGCGAGAATTTGGACCTCTTACCAACCCCACTGGTAAATGGGAAAAGGTATTTTATCAATGACCATTATTGTATTTTGTGTTTTCTCATAGCCTGAAGTGTGTCTGTGTAAGTCAAGTCCATTTGATTCTTTTAATGCTTCGTGTGTTTTTGTGGTTATTTTGGAAGAAAGTTTAGAAAGATAATCAAGTTTTACTTTTGACATTTCTATTTTCTCTCAGGAATGGAGAGAAAATAGAAGTGTTAAAAGTAAATTCAGAATGGTGGTCTGAATAAATCTTTTAGTATCCTGGTGTTTGTGAGTTTCCTCCTATGGTAGTGAGCGGATGGTTGGCAGGTGTCCTGGGCGATGGGGCCCATACACAGTGTTGGTGTCCTTCCCACTCCTCCTCACTAGACAGAACTAGATGAAGCCTTGACCGCGGAACCAGGTGTCTCTCCACAGGCCTATTACCAAAGAAGTGTTCTCTGCTTTCCCCTGGAATAGCACATTGAGGATTGGGTGGCTGTGGATGCAGTTCCTCCTTGTTACTTCTGTGTCAGGCCAGGGTGGTGGCATTAACATGTGCTGTCTCCGTGCAAGTATGCTTCTTTTCCAATGATGTTTATGCCCCCAAATAGGTATTGAATAAAAGGAAACATCTTTAGAGCTGTGCCTCAGTTACTTAAGGAGGAGACATTTGGCTTTAGTGAGGTCAAGTCTTAAGAGATAGTGGGAAGTCAATATTTAACTGGTTGCAGTGATGACCAAGGGTGATGTCCCACATTTAAACTTGATAGTGATAAGTAGTCCAAGGTTACCCTACCATCAACTTACAGTGATCTCACTCTGACTTGAAATTTTTTATATTGATTGGTTGTAAGGACAGGATAGAATGCTGAGCAAATAGATTTGTAATCTGTATGTGACAGCTTTTACTCTCTTATACAAAGATCAGTAATCTTCACAGCTTTACAAATCCGGTGAAACCTGGATACAAATGATGTAGTGGCACAAATCTATTTGGAAAATGTAAATCTGAGGCAGACTCCAACCGTTCATCAAGAGGGGGAACATCAGTGAAGTTTACAAAGCCTTTTTACCTGATCCTAAATATTTCCCAGATATGTTCTATATTCTTCAGTTTATCGATCTCTAAGGGATGGGGAGTGACTCAATCTCTCCTGCAGGAGAACTTTTGGCTCCGCTCACCCAGGTGGTCCCGGATGCTGGGTTCATTTGCCTTCCCTTTAGAGAGGTTGTTGCCGGCATGGAGGGTGAGCTGTGTGAACGTGGGAGGGAACGCTTGCTGTCCCTGTTGGCCACTCTTCTCAGAAGTTTGGATTCAGAGGAAGTGGATTCAATACCCTAAACCAGGAAGGAAATAAAAATTGACCGTGGAGGATATGATGACTTGGGCGTTGTTCTTTCATGTTTACATGTTTCCAAAAACACTGCAGTGCCGAGGGGTCTGTGGTAGATGACAGATGAGCAGAAGGAAAGTTGAGAGGAAGAAGGGGATATTGCTCGAGCGGGTAGAGCAGGTTTCCAAGAGGAGGTGGGATTTCCTCCGAGTTGATGTGAGTTTTTGCCGCTTGTAGCTGAAAAGACTGAAAACAAAGTGGGTTATACAGGACAGAAGTTTAGTTTTCTCTCACCTGGAATGAAGTCCTGAGGGGGGCTGTTGAGGACTGATGGGAGGGCTCACAGAGGCTGTGCAGCGACTTGGGCTCTTTCCAGGATGAGTAAAATTTTGGTGCGGTGCAGTGGAACCTTACTTGGGGTGAACGAAATTCAGCACATCAGGCAAAAATTCCTTATAGACATAATTTCTCGTGAATACCCCTTAGGAAGGTGCCACATTAGAGGCCAGTATTCTGTCTCCCAGTGAGTCCAGCTAGTGGACTTTTCCTGCAGTGTTGGAGCAGCCTGCTGCTAAGCAGTTGGCCCCTGCATTTAAGGGCCATGTTTTCAACAATGGACTCATTCTCAGCATCAAGACGGGATCCCAAGAAGCACTGACAAGCCCAGGGCACTATAAATTCCTATATTCCCTCCCACAGTCATGTGGGCTCACATGCTCACCGAGAGAAATGGGAATGGAACTGCCTGCCAGATTTGTTTATTCATACTTTTAAAAAAGGAAACTTTCAAACATATTCAAAAGTGAAGAGGATTTTATAGAGAACTGTGCATGTATTACCCAAGTCCAGAGATGATTAATTCTGAGCCAGTCTTTTTTCTGTCCACTTCCCCCTTCCCACCCATTATTTTGAAGCACCTCTTTATTGTTTTCTGTCACTATTTCAGTATATGTGTCAAATAGATAGAACTTAAAAATTACCTACATTCTCTTATTGTGCCAAAAATATAAAAGTTAATAGTTTCTGAATATTATCCAATATCAAGCTAAAGTTCAGATTTTCTCAATTATCTTATTTAAGTTTCTTTGAATCAGGATCCAAATGAGACTTATTCATTGCAGTTAGTTAATATGTCTCTAATCTTTTCATCTATAGGCTTCTTCTCTATCTCTCCATACCTTCTCTGACGCTTGTGATTTGTTGATGAAACTGGGTTGTTTATTTTTTAGAGCGGAGATTCTCACACAGGGATAATTCTCCTTCCCAATCTTGGGATATTTAGCAATATCTGGAGACATTTTTGGTTGTCACAACTGGGGAATGCTACTGACATTGAGTGGGTAGAGGCCACAGATGCTGTTACACATGGTACAGCACATGGAATCCCCCCACAACAAAAATGTATCTGACTCAAAATGTTAGTTGTGTCAACATTGAGAAACCCCACAGTTTGGTTCTACAGTCCGGATTTTGGTGGTTGCTTTCCCACTGTGCTGTTTAACATATTCCTCTCTTTCTTGTATTTTCTATGATTTGTTAGTTGAATATGAAGGTTTGGTCAGATTCAGATCTCTTGGGGTATGTTTTTTATTTTATTAGTTTGTTCTTTGGCAAGAATACATGTAGGCAGGCTATATATTTTCATTGAGAAATACATAGTGACTGTAGACTCTTTGTTACATTATTAGCAATTGATGATCATTGCCTGTATCTCTTAATTCATTAGTGATTGCAAAATAGTGATATTCTAATTCTTATCATTCCTACCTTGTTTATATACTAGAATACTTATATAAAGAGGAACTTTATAACTTTATACTCTCATCGTTTATTTGTTCACCCTGAAATTTATCTTGGAAAGTCAGGATAAATAAGTTCTTTTATTTTCAAAGCAGCAGTATCCAAAAGCAATCCCTGATATTTTATTTCTTTTTTTAGTGTAATTTAATTGATGTGTTTCAATTTAATATACTTATTGATGCTCAAATTGTCCTGTATTTGGACAGTGGAATCTAAATTGGCTCCCGAGTCCTTTTGACATGACTCATGAATTTTTTGTATTTTTGTGTACTTTCTGGTGAGATCAAATGTTATGGGATTGTCTTACCCATTTCTTGCCCCAGACTGAGATCTGCCAGTTCTCCAAGGAGCCCTGGTTTCCTTGAGTATTTAGAAGGCACAATATAGAAACAAGGCATGTTTCTTGCTACTGTATTTATCATTGTTTCTGGATACTTACAGTGGGCAGAACTAGGGTGTGTGTGTAGATTATTACTTCATACTGATACTTCCAGGTGAAATTCAGATGGGCAGGATTTTTACTTAGTTTCATCAATTATATACTCTGTTCTTTCATCCGTGCCAAAAATCCAGTTCTCAGTGATACTGTCATATTTTTTCATCTGCTTTATCTCATGCTGCATACACAACAGTCTATATTTGAAAGATATTTTGAATAGGCCTTCTCTCTGTGATTGTGCCACCAACTGAATGCATAGTTAGGTTCATTGGTTTTTATTTTAAGTTTTTGGAGGTTCCTTTTTTCAATTTCAATTTTAAATAATTATGTACAGTATTGTCAGGGTTCCAGAGTCCATCTATGAAATCTTACTCTGTAGTCTCTTAGTTCATTTTGGCTGCTATAAATGGGGTGGCCTATAAACAACAGAAATTTTATTGCTCATAGCTCTGGAGGCTGGGAATTCCAGGATCAGGGCACAGGCAGATTCAGTGTCTGGTGAGGGTGCACTTGCTGGTTTACAGATGCAGCCACCTTGTTGTATCCTCACATGGCAGAAAGGGAAAGGCAACTCTGGGGCCTCTTTTATAAGAGCACTATTCCATGAGAGCTGAGCCTTCATGTCCTAATCACTTCCCAAAGGCCCCAGCTCCGAATACCACAGTACTGGGGA
Organism: Piliocolobus tephrosceles; assembly: GCF_002776525.5. NCBI lineage: Eukaryota > Metazoa > Chordata > Mammalia > Primates > Cercopithecidae > Piliocolobus > Piliocolobus tephrosceles. The sequence continues at coordinate 103,590,997 of NC_045439.1, read as the reverse complement.
TAAAGTTTCAGCATATGAATTTTGGGGAAGCAAACATTCAGTTTATAGCTAGAGGTGTTTGCTTTTACCCCAGTTCTCTCTCCATCCTATTTTCTCCCACCCCATATGTAACAATGGAGAAAATTATGGTTTACCTTGTAGTGTTTTTTTTTTTTTTTCTAAATATTTGTTAGCAAATGTGTGCCTACTTTTGTATTAGTATCTCCCTCCCTTCTTAGTTAAGCGAGGCATACTGCATGCACGTTTCTCCACTCTGCTTTATTTATTTAATTTCCCCTAGTTGCTCTTCTGTAGTGGCATAGAGAGAGAGAGAGAGTCCTCACTCTTTTGTGCATCTGCCTCTTCCTCCATTGTGTGGATTTGCTCTCCCTTATTCAACCTGTGCCTCATTGATGGACATTTGGGTAGTTTTCATCTTTTACAATTACAAATAGCTTTGTGGAGAATAGCCTTGATACTCTTAAAATCATTATTCTTTTTTAACCTCATGGAAGTTAAATATATATATGAGGTGACTCCCTTTGTAAAGACAAAGCAGGATGTCTACAGACTATTGGGAGTGAACAGAGCTTTGGAGCAGGAAAGGAAAAGGAAGTCATTTTGGGAGAAATAGAGAAGGATGTTTCAGTGGAGTCTACATTGTCTTCAAGTAAATAAGGTTTATAGGAAGGCCTGTTAGATATTTTGATGACCTGTATTGCTAGGCCAAAGGCTATGGATTTTACAATGCAGGCCAGAAGTTAGCAATCTTTTCTGGCAAAGGACTCAACTACAAATATTTGAGGCTACTGCCTATGTTGCAGCTATTCAACTCTGCTGTTGGCACACAGAAAGCAGGCATAGACAAGTCATAAATGGGTGTGGCTGTGTTCCAATGAAACTTGATTTATGGACACTGAAATCTGAATTTCATATAATTTCTATGTATCATGAAATATAATTCATTTGGGTTTTTTCCTTAACCCTTTAAAATTATAAAAACCATTCTTAGCATTTGAGCCATAGTTTGTCAACCTGTGCTCTAGGCATTTGGGAGCCATAGAAAATTCTTGCACGTATGAGGGGGCTGCTCAAAAGGGTTGTCAGGGCAGGGCACAGTGGCTGTCTACTGTAATTCAGCACTTTGGGAAGCTGAGGTGGGAGGATTACTTGAGCCTAGGAGTTTGAGACCACACTAGGCAACAAAGTGAGATCCCATTTCTTAAAACAAAACGAACACCGCACACACACACACACACACACACACACACACACACACACACACACACAAATTAGCTGGGGGTAGTGGGTAGTGGCATGCACCTCCCATCCCAGCCACTTGGGAGGGTGAGGCAGAAGATTCGATGCTGCTGTGAGCTGTGATTGAGTCACTGCACTCCAGCCTGCGTGACAAAGTGAGACCTTGTATCAAAAAGAAAAAAAAAAAGAAACAGGTCGGTTGGGGGGCGATTGTTAACAGTGTATTAAAGAGAGCTTCATAAGAGGGAAGGAGCCCAGGTTCAGGAGGGTGTTGGTGGTTGCAGTGTATAGTTGGAAGGCGGCTGTGGGAGTGGAAAGTGGATTTCTTCTCTTCTTTGTTGTCATCTTTTTTTTTTTTTTTTTTTTTTTAATTATTTGAGATTACGGAGCTATCGGGAAGCATGGAGCTCATATTATTCAATAAGGGATTTATATTGATCTCTCAAAGCTGTAGTCTATGATTTTCCACAGATTATACATTGACCCAAACCTACCATCCTGCAGCATGTGGACCTAGGGCAAAATTTTCTCATTCTTTGCCTCTTCTTCCTCCTTCCCCCTTTCCCACATTAAGAAACCCAAAATTGAGCCCATCAGAGGTGAACTTTTTGTATCAGCTGTCTTCTATGTCTTGTTTCTTACTACATTTGCAGGCTAACTTGAAAAAACAGTATTTTGTTTGTGGGAATAAAATCAAAGGTGATGTAAATGAAAAGTGCATTTTCATATAATGGAAATTATTAGAGCAACTTTTAAAATGTCACTACAGATTAATGCAGACAAGAAGGAGCCGAATATACTAGAAAGTAGGTCAAGTTATCTCATGTTTATGAATGAGTTGAATTACAGTATAGGTTAAGTTTATAAAATTGGGCAGTACTATAGTTTATATGAAATATCCTAGCCTAAATGGTATTAGACTAAAATATAATTAAAATAAATTGAGTTTGTTTCCTTATCCTTTGTGGCTGAGTATTTTATACCTAATATTTTACAAATTTAATAAACTAGTAAAACCAATGAGCTTCTTGTTTTTATTCACATTTCCTGTGTTGGACACAGAATCTACTCTAGGGAATTAAAGCTGGAGTCAGTTTAATCCAGGGGCAAGCACGTCCAGAATCCTTGGCAGTTTGGGAGGAACAGGCTTTGGGTTGAGCTTCCGGTCTACTCCCTATCCCCAGCACCATCTTTTCCTACCAGAATCAGGGAAGTTAGGCTGCGGCTGTTGCTGTGAGAGGCTGTTGAATTGAGAATCCGGCACTTGACCTGCCAGCTTAGACACACGCCTCCTCCACGAGGAGGTCTTGCTTCTTATGGATAACTTTGTGCTCTGCTTTTCTTCCTTGTGACTTGGTTGAACACCAGAGTCACCCATAAGCCCATGTCATTGGTGTGTCTAAATCACGTTGGACACCGTAGCGGCAAAGAGGTCTAGGCAATCAATACATGATGTTTAGACCTGCAACCTCCCCAAGCTGCAAGCGAACTACCCTTCCCATCTTCACGAACTGCCTCTTCAGATGTGCCTGATACCACAATCAGGGGTAGAAGGGCAGTCTGTCGGAATTTCCCTTCCTCAGATACATTTCATGTGACATATTTTGATAGACTTGTCTAGAGGTAGTAGTGTTATACCAGTGTCACTAGTGAAGTAGTATTAGTCAATAGCACTAGAGATGACTGAGAGAACCTAATAAGAAGACAGTGTGTTTACCATTTCAAAAAGTTTTTTTTTTTTTTTTTTTTTTGAGATGAGTTTCACTCTGTTGCCCAGGCTGGAGTGCAATGGCGTAATCTCTACTCACTGCAACCTCCACCTCCCAGGTTCAAGCAATTCTCCTGCCTCAGCCTCCTGAGTAGCTGGGATTATATGCACCTGCCACCATGCCTGGCTAATTTTTTTTTTTTTTTTTTTGAGACGGAGTCTTGCTCTGTTGCCTAGGCTGGGGTGCAGTGGTACAATCTCAGCTCACTGCAACCTCTGCCTCCTGGGTTCACGCCATTCTCCTGCTTCAGCCTCCCCAGTAGCTGGGACTCTAGGCACTTGCCACTACACCTGGCTAATTTTTTGTATTCTTTAGTAGAGATGGGGTTTCACTGTGTTAGTCAGGCTCGTCTTGAACTCCTGACCTCAGGCAATCTGCCCACCTCAGTGATTTGTTTTTCTAAGACCACCAGAGTGGGCACAAAAGAACCAGCAGGTAGGCAAGGGTAGGAGCAAAACTGCAAATTTATTTTGGTCACCTAGGGAAGAAGGTGGATAGGGAGAGGTCTGTCGGCCTCCGGCAAAGGAGGCCAAGAGAGTCACCCGGTGAAGCTCTCGGACGGAGTTCCTAACACAGTCCCGACAGGAGTCGGGGGGGCTGGGAAGTCCGCGCGGGATGCTGGCCGGGAGCAGCTTTTCTAGGAGTGGGAGGGCAATAGGCGGGGCACGGGCGTGTCGGGGGCGTTCCACAGGTGCGACCAGGTAAATCTTGGTCTCTTCAGATTGACGTCACCTGGCACATGCCCGGTTGGTCTGCACCTTCCCTGGCCCGGCTGCATTTCCGCGCACGGGGGAAAAGTTAGTGATGAAGAACCCGGAAGTGCACCATCTTGCCTTGGTTCGTCCAAACACTCAGCCTCCCAAAGTACAGGAAGTACAGGCATGAACCACCGCGCCTGGCCTAAAAAGATATTTTTTAAGTTGAAATTATTGTGAATAATACCAGGAAAGGAATGCCTGTGGTTTAACAGTAAAGTTTAGTGACAGTAGAATCTAGCCAGGCCTAGTAGTAGTTCATTTCCCCCACGGAGGATGATGAGTCAGAACATGGTCCTGGTCATCCATTACTGAAGCTTTTATCATGCTAACCCAAGTGTAAGGTCAGCGATACAGCATTCCTTCACCCTAGTATTGTTGGCTGACTTCCTATCCAACAGACACTGCCTTTTTTCATCTGGATAAGAACAGTCATTCACAAGTAACCGGGAATAGTACTTCAAATAGAAGGCCATTGATTTTGAAACTGGGCAGACTTGGGTTGAAGCCTGAGTCCTACCACTTTAATAGCTGTGTAGATTGTAGCGTAAGTCTGTAGCTGTGTCATCTGCTGCGTAGAGTGGAGTGAAATGAATAGCAAGCACCCTCCTCACAGTGTTTGTTGTAAGGCGATGCTCGGTGCAGGCCTGGCACAGAGCAAGTACTCCACGGTGGGCCGCTGTTGTTGTGTGGTCACCATCACCACCTCCACCACTGCCACCACCATCATCATCATCCTCCTCGCTGTCACCGCCACCGCTGCCTGGAGTCCTCTGCCCCTTCCTCATCTCCGGATGAGTTTTCCATATGGCTGAGCCACTCATGCCTCTTCACAGCAGTAATTTTCTTGCCCGTGATCCTGGGTCTCTTGGAGGTTGTTTCCTTTTTGCGCTTGTGGGGCTTTCTCCTGCCCTTCAAGCGCCCTTGGCTTCCTATTAGACTTTCTCTTTCCTCCGGGGAAAAGATCTCTCTTCATGCTTAATAGGCATCAGAGCAGCCTTGGGTCACAGAAGTCATGGTAGCTTTCTATTTGTCATCCTGACAACAAGGCCTCTCTGATGCTTGAAAGGATGATGCTAGCCCACCCGTGCCACCTACCTTCTTAATTAGATTACTGATTCCACTTCCTTGATGGTTTTAAGCTAGAACAGCTTTATTCTGTTGCCTTTAGATTGTTCTTTCTTGACTCCATCTCTCCTTTGAATTTCAGCAATACCTAAAGTAAAGTGGATGACAGCAGTTGGGAGCATATTGGCTGCTATTCTTTAGCAAAGCCTCCAGAATGGCTGTATTATAATGGAGTTTACAGAAAATATAAGGAATAATAAGCGAGAAGTTCAAAAGGATTGTTCCTTTCAAACTGTTGTGTACCAAGTGCGTTTCTGTAGAAGGGGCCCTTTTGGTTTTTAGCTGTGATTTTGTCTTCATTCCTTAGGGTTTATTTGACCTCTATGTGGAAAAGGCCCGATTTCCCCACTTCCCTGCTCTTTTGTGTGTGTGTGCACAAGTCCATGTATGTGTGTGTATGCACACACACCTGTCTTTTTGAGTTCACCATCTACACACCACGGGGAGTACAGCCCACACATTAAGTGTAGTGGAATTGAGTCATGCTGTGGCATGCAACAGCCAGCCGTGGTGTAACTGCTGCCTGCTTGACTGTGAACAAGTGTTTCCCTTCTTTGCTAATGTCTAACCTCAAGGACCTTGAATTTGAGCTGCCAATTATTTTATGCAAGCTCTCTGACATTTTTGTTAGGCTTTTGCCAAGGACATGAGTTGTGTGTTCAATACTTTGGCATATCTGAAGATTTGAGTTTGTGAAATACTAAGTTGGTCTACTACTCACTCTCCCCACCCCTGGATCTAATTGACTCTAATTGACATTCATTTATTCAACAAGCATTTATTGAGCATCTACAAAGTGCCAGGCAGTCTGCTGAATGTTGGCAGCATTGTTGGAAAAGGAAAATATTTTTATATAGTTGGTGCAGAGGGTTTAAGACAGAGTTAGGGTTGATAAATGGATTTTGGAAGATCTAATAAGCGGTGGGGGTGGTGTTAGATGTCTCCCTAAGAATAGTGGGCATCCATTATAGGATTTAAGCTTAGTGAGCTGTAGTCAGACTTGAATTTTCAGGAGTACACTGGCTGGGATGTGGAGAGTGCGCTGAAGAAGCATAAGAAGAGACGTGAGGAGCCTAGCTGGGAAGCTGTTGCAGGAATTTGGACAGGAGACAATGGGATGGCAGTGTCATAGAGTAGGAGGAAAGCACAGGTTTGAGAATGATTTAGGAGTTAACATTGGTGTCTAGGATGACCCTCTATTTCTAGTGTTGGGAGGTGAGTGGATTGTGAAGTTACTGAGATCAGCGACACAGGAGGGAAGCAGGTTGGGAAGACATGGAGACAAGGGAGAGGTGATGAGTTTATTTTTGAGTAAGATGAATTTGCTATGCTTGTGAAAGACCTTGGGGAGGTGGGGGTAGACTTGGATAAGGGGTGCAAGGGAGAGATCTGGCTTCTGTGCAGAACTGGTGAATGCAAGGCCTGAGGGTACATGGGATGGACCAGGAGGAGAGGGGGTCTAGGAGAGAACTTGAGGGAGATTATTTCTAAACAACGGAGAGCCTGTGGGATTAGGGGTGGAGTGGCGCTAGGACCATACAGAAGTCAGAGGAGGGATAAGATGGGCAATAGGAAGTCTGTTTGGGTAGAGAATTCCAGTAGGCATTGTGGCTGTGCAAGGGAGCGTAGAGGCCAGGCACTAGCCTGGAGGGTTTGTGGGCTTGCAGTGGTGGTGGTGGTGAGTTAAGTTAGGGATAGATGAAGAAACAAAGATGAATGTTCCCCCGGGCCTCCTCCCTTGTCACACTGACTGTTCTATGTTACACAGCCTTAAAATAATACTTCAAAAGTTTTTGAAACAATCACAGACTTACAGAGAAGCTGAAAATATAGCACAAAAAAGGTTTCTTAACCATTTGATTGTAAGTTGGTGACCTAATGCACAATCACCCACCATTTCTTTTATGTTAGCAGGTATTTCCTACAAAAGGATATCCTTGAACACAGCCACAGTGCAATCATCAAAATTGCTATCATCTGATTCTCAGATGCCATTCCGGTTTTACCCAGTGTCCCAGCCATGTCCTTTATAGTGAAAGGGTCAAGTTCAGAGTCATGTGTTGCCTTAACTTGTCTTGTGCTGTTAGTCTCCTTCAGGCTGGAACAGGTCACAAGCCTTTCCTTGACCTTCATAACCTTGACCCTCTTGAAGGTGAAAGGCCAGTTATTTTGTAGAGTATCCCTCAGTTGAGGTTTGTGTCTTTCTACATTCTTGAATTCAGCTGATGCTTTGTTGACAGGAATATCACAGAAGGGATGCCATGTTCTTTTTGCACCCCATCATGTGGTGCCCAATCTAGATGTGTCCTGTTACCGATGGTGCCTACCTCGTCACTTGACAGAAGTTTGACTGAGGTGGTCTTGGCTAGCTTTTGCCTCGGGAAAAGTTATTCTCTTTGTGTAGGGGTACTTTGAAACTATGTAGCTATCCCATCCCTCATGAAAATTTCATTGTATTTAATTCATTTATTTATACCAGTGTGGACTTATGTTTCATATTTTATTCATCAAGCTATAATGTTACTATCATTATTTTGACGTGCAAATTGTTCTGGATTTAGCCAGTAGACGCCCTTTCAAACTATGTGCTTTCAATCCATCTCCAACATTCTTTGAACAATTCTTTGCTTTCTGGCACAATAAGACCTACCAGGCTCATCTTGTACTTACTGTGCTCCAACCCTAGAACTAGCCATTTTTCCACAGAGCCCTGCTTTCTTTTATGACAAAAAAAGATAATCAGAAGTCAAGATCTGAGTACTAAATATGCTTTTTGCTATTGGATATCACTCATCCTAGACTACCTCAATGGACAGAGTTAAGGAATTCCATTGATTCTTGTTATTTACAGTAATTGTTTTATTACAGCAGTTATATTCTGTAAAGGCTCTTCAAATACTGAATTAGCAAATAGTTCCTAGGAGAAATACGGGCTTGAATTCCTGTAGGACTCTGGTCACAAAATTTTTGTGAGCCAGTCAATACATAATCTTGTTTTATGTGTGTTTCTATTTAAATATACCTTACTTAATATATATTGTTGATTCATTAACATTGAATTCAGGGACAACAGCCTGAACAAAACTTAACACATGCATTTTCTCTGTAAGACGCATCACAGCCTCCTTCTGCTTAGGAATGCTAGACAGCACCTCAGCACTATGTTTAGGGGCCATTTTAAACAGCACAATCAACAAAAGGCAGAAGATGCAAACAGCTTGGCACTAAATAAACTGTGAAACGGAGACATTTAGGAGACTGAAACAAGAAAGCAGAGTGTTGCTGGGTGACCTCAGCTGGGAACATGCAAGGCTGACAGCTCAAATGTTTTGCTGTTCTGCACTTGTCCATGAGGGACTGCAAATGTGCCAGGAGTATTGATTTTGGGGTCACAAGTAAATTTTAGCAAGTGGATTTGCAAATACGGGATCTACAAATAATGAGGATGACCTGTGTATCTCTGTATGTGCATGCTGCTGCAGGGCGCACACACGGGTGTGTCTATCTTGAAACCCCTGATTCACACCAATACTTCACATTCCAACTTAACACGATGGGCTTCCTTCTAATTTTTCCCTTTTCTGGGCCACCATGGCACCCCCTCCTGCATCCCTTGCTGGCACCTGCCTGATCCTTTCCCACCTGATGGCTCTAAGCCTGAGTTTCTCAGTAAGTGAAGAGTTGGGGGCAAGAAGCGAGAGGGATGTGATTATGTCTTATGATGTCATTTATGTTCTAGTGTGCTAACTTAAAATAGAGTGATACTAACATATTTATAAAGCCTCTTTATATCCTCATAATTTAAAATAATGCAAGTATCATCAAAACTAAGAAAAAAATGTTTAAGCTGGTGAGCACTAATAATTGAAAAAAACTGGCTTTATGCTACTGGCTATGGCAGTACCATGCCACCTGGGAAACAGAAACAGCTGCTGTTCTCCCTAGGCTCAGGTATGGATGCTGGGTGTCATAAGAGTGTCAGCAGTATGTCCCTGGCTGGGAGATCCACTCTTGTTGAGGTAGCCTGCTTCCCTTGATAGACAGTAGTCCCCAGAGGGCAAGGGACTGTGTCTGATTTATTCAGTACTGTGTCCCCAGGGCTTGGCATATGAAGTAACTGGTGAACGTTTGGGGACTTGACCACATCCCACCTAGTGGTTGTCCAGTCTCTTTCTGAAGTCCTTTCCTTTTCCTGTAGTACCTCTTTCTTTTCAGTTTCCCTAGAATCTCCTATCCCTCCTTCCTGCAGGAAGCCTTCCTGGCCCTCACTACCCAGAGGGATCATTCTCCCACAAGTTTCTGAAGCCTTCGTAGAGATTTTGTAATCTAGTAGCTAAGACCATCAGCTTTGGAGTTACCAGAGCCACGTTGGGTTCCCAGCCTTACCACTTACTAGCCACATAGTCAGGAGCCTGTCCTGGAACCTTTCCCCAGTCAGTTTAATAATCTGTAAAATGGAGATAAGAATAATGGCTATCTCATGATTTTTGTGAGGATTAAATGAAACATCATTTTGGAAGTCCATAACAAGTGGCTGTACGTAGTGTTAGCAAAGATGTCAGTGGTGTATAATTATTATATGAGACTCTACGTGTCATGATTTTATGTAAAGTACAGTCCCTTTCCCCAACTTGATGATAAACTTCAAATTGGGGTAGAGACCTTGTTTCCTACTTCTTGTATGTATATCTAAACCCCCCGCCCCCGGCATCTACCTGCCCACCTCAGCCTAGTACCGTGCTTTGCAGCCAGTGTTAAATATGTGTTGATTTGTCATTGAACAATCTTCCTTCACTCTATGATTCTTCCACCTGTACATCATCTTGCTAATAGAGCAATTTCCTTCCCTTTTGTTGGAGTGCTGGGGAGATGCTGATTATTTTTTCCAGCCTTTCTTCGTTTTTGGTTACGAATCAATATTCTGTATACCATGGTCAATGTCACAGTCTGCTGCCTCTAGGAAGTGTTGTTTTCCTTGCTTTCTCCTTAATGCAGGTGCTACCCTCGGTCCCTATTGTACTCTTAGGCTTTCTGTAGACAAAGAGGTGACTGCACAATTGCTCTCTGTTTTTACCCTTTCAGAACTATGGCAACAAACTCCCACAAGTTTTAAAATCACAACAGATTGCTGACCTGGTTATCTTGTAGCCCTGGGGGTATTTATGGTAAGGTCTTTTAGTAACTGGATGGGTTTTGTGAAACCGTAGCAGTCAGAGATACAGTGGATAATAAGCCTGCTTGCTTGTGAGATTTTTTTCTTGTTGTCACCAGAAAAGCAATTTATTAAAAATAAGCCATGTTCTTTGAAATAATGCCCCTCACTTCTTAGGACTGACTTCTGCACTTAATAGGTGAGATACGCTGGGTTGAGTTAATCAACATCTATTCTGTCATTGCTCTGATGATTTTATATTATGTGGAAATGTTGTATGAATTGAACATTTGCTCTGATGCTTTAGTGCAAAAAGATATTCCAGGGCTTATTAAATGGTCTCTTTCTTAAGGATTTGTAATCCATTATCTTTGTGGTAGAACTGGAAAGGGATGCTAGAGATAGTTCACAGGATTATTTATTGTAAAACAAACAGCATTTAGGAATGTATAACTGGTATACATTGCTGGGAATACAGGTGCCCACCACCATGCCTGGCTAATTTTTGTATTTTTAGTAGAGATGGGGTTTCACCATGTCGGCCAGGCTGGTCTTGAACTCCTGACCTCAGGTGATCCGCCTGCCTTGACCTCCCGAAGGGGATACAGGAGTAGTTAAGAGCTAGGTCAGTGTTCAGACCTCTGGGTTCAAATCCTGGTCCTACCACTTCTTAAGTAGCTCAGTGACCGTGGGTAATTTATTTGTCCTCAAGTTTTCTTGCCTGTAAGATGGATTTGGTGGCTCAATCTTAGTATCTACCCTTATGGGCTTGTTGTATGGTATTTACAAGATGGATGGAATACATAGATTCAGGTATATGGTAAATACTCAGTAAATGTATTTTGTTCTTTTTGATCTATTTTGATACTTTTATTATCGTCTTTGTTACAGGGAGAGAGCAGAAATTAAAAATACACCTTTATAATTATTTAGAATGGTGAACTTCTGTCCAGTTCCTAGAAAGTAGACAAACCTGTACTTAGTACATGTTGCATGGACAGGGGATCCCGTGTCCTGTCAAACACTCATACAGCTCTTGTGGAGTAAGCAGAACTCATGTACACTGCGGGTGAGAATGGAAAATGGTACTTACAACCTCTTTGGGAAACAGTATGGCAGTTTCTTCCAAAAATTAATCATGCACCTATCATGTGTCCTAGTGATTCTGCTTGACATTTACCCAAGAGAAATATATAAGCTACATCCTTGCAAAGACTTACACGTGAACGTCCAAGGCAGATCATTGGATACACGCGCTCTTTACCATGAGCTTTATTTGTAATAACTGCAAACTACCCAAGTGTCCATCCACACGTGAAAGGATCGAGAAATCGTATTGTGTCCATTCAGGGGACTAAGACTAAGCATGAAAGACAAATGATCTATCAGCATACGCAACAAGAGGGATCAATCTCAAAATAATTACGCCGAGTAACAAAGCCAGCCCCCCCCCCCCCCCCCCCCCCACACACAGAGTGTATACTATATAGTTCCTTTTAAACAAAATTCTGGAAAAATGCAAACTAATGGATAGTGACAGGAAACAGATGAATGATTGCCAGAGGAGAGTGGAAAGCAAGAGCTGAGGGGGAGCTGATTTACAAAGAGGCAAAGGAAAACTTTTGGAGCTAATGGCTGTGTTCATCAACGTGATTATCAGGATGGTTTTACAGGAGCTAATGGCTGTGTTCATCAACGTGATTATCAGGATGGTTTTACAGGTATATACAGACACTGAAACTTACTTGTGTTCTATAAATATGTGCAGTTTATTGTATATAAATTATGACTCAAAAAATGAGTGCTTTTAAAAAATCAGGCTTACTGTACAAAAAAACCAATAGGATTTGCCGTGCTGCTATAGCTCAAAATTTATCAGCTAATTTTCATAAACATTTACTGAATTATTAGCTATTTTGTTTTCTTTTGGAACTTGTAGCGATTTATTAGGATTTTGGGGGAACGATATATCTAAGAGAATTTGAATTAAAAACTTTTTTGTCTTTTGATCAAATCCTCTGTGGCAGGTAAGGGATTTTGTAATCACTGCACTGACTTTATAATTAGTCATTACAGCATCAACTATCCTAAAAGTTTTTGTAAACTTTCAATTTTGCTGCTTGTGTATCTAAGTGGCCCTCTACTCTTTAAAAAATAAATACACACACACACACATACACACACACACACACACACAGAGTTTTCTCACTCTTTCCTCCCTTTCCTTCTCCCTATCCCGCCACCTCTCTGCTCAAAAGAACATTCATTTCTTCATTGTAAAAGGACTGCAAAGGAAGCCACGTTTTTTGACATAACTAGATTTATAATTAGTGCTAAAATAATTGTAATTTTTATTGAGAAAAGTTAAAACTGAGAATTGTAAAAAGTTTTAAAACATAGGCATTTACGTTTTGACCTAAAAAATATGTATGTCTTCAACATATGTCTCTGAATGTGTTTCTTATGACTTCTCCACCATCTTTCTGTCCCAATTGACTCCTGTGCTGTAGGGTGTACAGTTTTTAGTTTGTGCAGTGGCAGGATCTCAGCTCACTGCAACCCCCGCCTCCCAGGTTCAAGCGATTCTCTTGCCTCAGCCACCCGAGTTGCTGGGAATACAGGCGCTCACCACCATGCCTGGCTAATTTTTGTATTTTTAGCGGAGATGGGGTTTCATCATGTTGGCCAGGCTGGTCTCGAACTCCTAATCTCAGGTGATCTGCCTGCCTGGGCCTCCTGAAGTGCTGGGATTACAGGCGTGAGCCACCGCGCCTGGCCTGTTTTGGGGTTCTTTAAAGAGAAATGTGAATTTAAAAGATATTTGAAAAGTCATCTGAGAACAGGCTTCTTTATACTTAAAAAAATTCTCTCAATCTATTTGACAGATGTCTGGCCCTCACCTAATTTGGCAGTAATTTTCTTTTTTAGCAATACACACAAAGCATTGTATTGAGTTTTCATAGGAACAGCAATTGTTTCTTTTTGCGCTCATACTTCTTTGGCCCATAGCATATTTAAATATGCAGTTGCACAATAAATACAACTGGTCTGAATGGGTTTGAGAACTCACTACTATAGCAGGCCTACCATGTAATGGTGGGTGCAGCCCACCCACTGAAGAATGACTTTTAATTTGGCAAATTGGTTAAGCAGAGCTTGATTATGAGATTGTCTACTGTATATGCATCTTGTAGGAAATCAAAACACAGCAAACTAGAAATGATTTGTAAAGCCAGAACTTAATACAGTGTACTCTTAACATTTAGGTAGATTTTCTTTTAGTCTTTTATGTGCATATGCCCGTGTGTATGTGTGTAGTTTACATCATTTTGTATCCTGCTTATGAACAAAGCAGTGATGGATATCTTGGAACATAAACACTCATGTTTATCTTTATTTATCTCAGTAAATTCCTAGAAATGAAATTATCAATCAAAGCAGTCTCATCATATTTACGACCCTTGAATAATGTTGCCCTATTGACTGCCAAAAATGTGGTGCCTCTCTGGAGGGGAGTGTGTGGGTTTCTCCATATTTCTTGCCAGCATGATGAGTGTTCAGACTCCTGCTAAGATGATAGAGAATATCTTGTTTAGATTTGTATTTGGAGGATAAACTTTTTTTTGTATCTATTTCCTGGCCGTTTGCGTTTGTTCTTTTGTGAAATTTTTATTACTGTCCTTTAACCGTTTTTTATCATGATACTTGTTTTATTTTTTTACTCAGCTTTTAAGCTCTAGATAGTATCTCTGTGGTACATAGTAACCTTTTGTCATTTTCTGCAAAAATATTTTCACAGTTTATTACTTATCTTTTGACTTAACTTTACCTTTTCACATTTTCTCTTGTGAAACCTCTTTGTGATTTCCTCTTGCACTGTTTTCACTTAGACCTTTCCCAATGTGACTATGATAGCTGGATTATATGAATGCACATACGAACACTGTATATGCTCTTAGGTCATGTCTGTTTTATTTGTCTGTCCCGTACAGCCTGAGGATGTGTCTGTCCCGTACAGCCTGAGGATGTAATTATTTTTGGCTTTATAAGTTGGTATTACTGTCTGGCAAACAAGTTTCCATCTTTTTAATAGTTTACTATTTTCAATACATTTTCTTCTTCTTTTTTCTTGTTTGAGAGACAGGGTCTTGCCCTGTCGCCCAGTCAGGAATGCAGTGGCTTGATCATGAATCACTGCAGCCTCAACCTCCTCACCTCAAGTGATCCTTCTGCCTCAGCCTCCCAACGTGCTGGGATCACAGGCATGCATCGCTGCACCTAGCCTATTTTCTTCTGAAATAAATATCTCCAGATGGAGTGTAGCCTAGGCTCCTAGTCGTGGTGTGAGTTTCTCCCCAGCTTTTGTATTCAGTGGGTAATTTCACTGGAAACCTCATGTGGAGTCAGAGAGCCTTTGCTGTCTCATCTGGACATTTGTCTGTTTGCTTCTTAACAACTATATTCAACCTTTACTTAAAGTGTTTTTGCTATCGCTTTTTAAAAACCTAGTTTGAATTGTCTTGTTAGTCTCTTATTAGAAAGCATTTGATAAATAATAATTGCTTTCTTAAATGAGCAGTGCAGAGATTACATGTTCCTGCCTGTGAATGGTGTGATCCTTGCCATCTGGCCTGGCTCTGACAGAGCGGAGGGTGGTGTCTGCATGCGTGTCTTCATGCAGAATTTTCTAATAGCTCTAATAGAAAAAGAGACTGCCATGCAATGCTGCATGTCTGTAAAACATCCCTGTTGGGGTTTGGAGTTGAATGCAAGGCTTCACGGAGCTCAGATTGTTTGGAATGTCCATTAAAAATCACAGTGCACAGGCATTCTCAGGAGTGGGGTCAGCTGCTTTCTTTTTTGCCTGTCATCTTTATGCATTTGGAAAAATTGTACAGCAGCTGACGCATGTCCAAGGAGACTGCAGAAGTTAGCCAGGCCAAGTCTGTTTTGCCACCTCTGCATTATGGGTGAGACCAGAGGGTCCGTCTGGAGATGACCACAGTGACTTTGGCATGGGCTCTCCTGGAACCATTCCTTGGACTCCTTGGTGATCACTTTCTGGTTTTGGCATCCAGTCTGGCCCAGCGACGTTGGTGTTTTACATTCCTAATCTGATATGCCAAGACACTCGCCTATCCTTGATTGCACGTTTATAAGGAGCTATTAGCAGACAAGAAACATGACTGTAACAGAAGCGGGGGGTACACTGGCCACTGTCGCCCCCTTTCTCCTGCCTCTGTGAGCTCCCTGTTTTGGTGGTCACCACCCTGATCAGAGATGCCATCTCATAAGGCCTCAGCCCGCTGCCACCCTGTACCTCTGACTGTTGAATCAGGTGCCATGGCAGCGCCTGCCTATTTGAAGTGTCTGCTACACTGAGTGGCTCTCTATTGGAGTTTCTGTTCCTTTTGCTTTTTGCTTCTAAATCAAATGCGTACAGGAGAAGGAGGTTAGTGCTGAAGATGTAGAAGAAGGAATTTATGCCTTCTGATGTTTAGGAGAAACATATTCTGTAGTATTTAAAGTATGAAACTGGAAGCAGAACTGTAGGCTTCCAGTTAAAAAGTCCTTTCTGAAAAGAAAGAAGACTCTTGAAGGAAGCTTGAGCTATCCAAGTGATTCATCATTCAGGCAGTGTTTTTTTTTTCTGTAGAGACAGAATGTCACTATGTTGCCTAGGTTGGTCTCGAACTCTAGGTTGGTCCCCAACTCCTGGGCTCAAATGATCCTCCTGCCTCGGCCTCTCAAAGTGTTGAGATGACAGGCAAGAGCCACTGTGCCCAGCCTCAGGCAATTCTTGAGATATGTGTTTGGTTTCTTCAATAATAGCCAGGTGGATCATAGTGGCCCAAGACCCTGGGAGTTATTTTTAGTGTTACATGTGATTTGGAATTTAGTTTGAAAATTGTCTCCTATTCTTTCATCCATTTTTGTTTAGGTATTCTGTTCAACTTCACTGACTATTTTCTGGTACAAGATTTGTAATGTTATTTTTACCTAATTCCTCTCTTCCCACTCTACACTCTTCCACGGCAGAAAGTCTGCCTGGCAGAGGACACCGCACTTGTTACCCTGAGTTGATGACTGAAACTGTGGACCCCTGAGTATTAACAGAGGACTCAGTGGGAGCTCCTGGTCAGAGGACTTGGATGTTGTCATTGTGAGCTGTTTGTATGTTAAAGGGCTTCTGCGTGTGTTTTGGGGAGGTGATCATGAGACACAGATTTCCACTAAAGCCCAGGGTACCAGCCAGGTACTGCTTGTCATGACCTGATGAGGGCGTGCGTCTCTATCCATCCCCTGGAAGAAGGAATGACAGTGTCAACGGAGCTGAGTGAGTCAGACCTTTGACAGTTTCCTTCTTAAAAATGCTTTTAGTTACTATGAAGGTGGTGGATTCCTCAAGCCTAGAGAATTTGCAGATGTGTAAGGGTTTTCTGAAGCTTTCCAGTTTGTTTCTCCTGATATGTTGGATTTTAGAGTGAAATATTGTGCTGGAGATACTGAAAACCTTCTCTGGCTTTATGTGTACAGAACAAAGGTTCAGTTAGAAAATGTGCATTGTTACAATGGCTTTCCTTCTTGAGTTGCTGCTAATGTTATAAGCTAAACTCACACCATATAAACTCATTTATGGGATGGAATAGTTGTGCCTTTCATTTTTACAGAATAAGTTGGAAAGCAGATCAGCGTTTCTGTCTGTGGCCTGTACTATGCCCTGTTTTCTGTTCTCAGTTTGGATTAATTTATGTTGCTTGGAGCTGAAATGTTTGATTTTTTTTTTTTTTTTTAAACTGAGCATAGCAATGACTCTAGGTTTTATTTATTTATTTATTTATTTATTTATTTATTTATTTATTTATTTATTTTTCTCTTCACAACAGTATATGTTGGCTACAAGTCTTTCTTGCATTGGAGGTGAAAGGAGGGAGGCAGTATGCGTGTTTTTTCCGAAGAATGCCATTTACTTTCCATGTTTGGCTCTGACGACACAGCTCTGCTCTGTTAGAGAAGAGTGAGGTGTTGGAGAAGCTGCTGGAGTGGCCATGCTCATTCTCATAGCTCACCTCCAGTTTCTCTCCTTAGAGGAGCTAGCTCACATGCTCCATCCTCCAGTTTGTGAGAGCTGTATAGATGGCATTCTGCATCTTTATAATTCTACAGAAAGTATCTTTTTTTTTTTTTTTGATACAGAGTCTCACTCTGTTGCCCAGGCTGGAGTGCAGTGGCCAGGTCTCAGCTCACTGCAAGCTCCGCCTCCCGGGTTCCCACCATTCCCCTGCCTCAGCCTCCCGAGTAGCTGGGACTACAGGCACCCGCCACCTTGCCTGGCTAGTTTTTTGTATTTTTTAATAGAGACGGGGTTTCACCGTGTTAGCCAGGATGGTCTCAATCTCCTGACCTTGTGATCTGCCCGTCTTGGCCTCCCAAAGTGCTGGGATTACAGGCTTGAGCCACCGCGCCCGACCCCTCAGAAAGTATTTGTATATCAAAGGAACTTTTGCCATAAGAGCTCCACTCGATTTTTCATTAACAACTCCAGTGGGTTGAGTACTGTGTCCCACCTGCCCCATGCCAAAATTGTGTCTGCCTGAAACCTCAGAATGTGACCTTATTTGGAAATAGTTTTTGCAGGTATAACTAGTTAAGAATGGAGATAAGATCATACTGGATTAGGGTGGGCCTGGAATCTGATGACTGGTGTCCTTGTAGGAAGAGGAGAGGCCACACAAACACATGGAGGAGAATCGCAAGTGAAGACGAAGCCCCCCTCCGGAAGCTGAAAGGAGAAAGGAAGTATTCTTCTAGAGCCTTGGAGGGTAGCGTGGTCCCCCTGACACCTGGATTTCAGGCTTCTGGTGCCTGTAGCTATGAGAGAGCAAATTCCTGTTGTTTTAGGACACCAAGTTTGTGGTTTGTTTGTTTGTTTGTTTTTTTTAAGCTCTAGGGAACTAATGCAATAACCAGCCCAAAATGGCAGAGATTGAAGGTCAGTCTCCCATTGACCTTCAGCTTTAGGTATCCCCAGTTTATCTAGGTTTTATTTTTATTTTTAGAGATGGAGGTCTTGCTCTGTTGCCCAGGCTGGAATGCAGTGGCCCACTTACGGCTCCCTGCAGACTCAAACTCTCAGGCTCAAGCAATCCTCCCACCTCAGCTTCTTGAGTAGCTGGGACTACAGCTGGGTTCCACCACACTAGCTGTTTTTTTTTTATTTTTATTTTTTGTAGAGACAGGATCTTACTATATTGCCAAGGCTAGTCTCAAACCTCTGGCCTCAGTTAATCCTTATCGAGGTTTTAAACTGCAGTGTTGATAATCAGTGCAGCAAGAATATCCATGTGCAAAATGTTCCTGTGTCTGGTGCACCTTTCATTTTAATTTGGTCAATATATAAGCAAATTTACCAGAATCCTATACCACTGGAAGAAGTTTCCATGGTCTTTAATCTGAACCTTTGGAAATGACCTGCCCACTGCTTCTGTTGTTGTCAAAGTGAATTCATTCATATATTCATATTCATATTCATATTCATACTCTCTCTCTCTCCCCCTCCCTCTGCCCCCCACCTCTCTCTCTGTCTCCCTCCCTCTCCCCGCCACCAACGCCTTTTTCTTTTTTTTCTCTCTCTGTTGCCCAAGCTGGAGTGCAGTGGCATGAACGCAGCTCACTGTAACCTCAACCTCCTGGGCTCAAGCAATCCTCCTACCTCAGCCTCCCTAATAGCTGGCACTACAGGAGTGTGCCACCATGCCTGGCTAATTTTTAAAAAATTTTTTGTAGGGACGTGATCTTGCCATGTTGCCCAGGTTGGTCTCAAACTCATGTGCTCAAGCGATCCTCCCATCTTGGCCTCCCAAAGTGCTGGGATTATAGGTGTGTACCACCACACCTGGCCCCAAAGTGAATTTTCAGATTCCTGAAACCTGCCTCTTACAGCGCCTTGGGACTTAAGGAATGAACTGTGTCTATGAAGTATTGTATGTGTTTGTTTACCTTTATCAGCACTCAAAGATTCAGGTTAGAGCATCAACAAATTTGAAAGCCTTGCAAAGGATGCAGGAGATATTGTACGGCCGTGTCCTTTGGAAAGTTTACTGGGAAACATAGCATTTGGGGCACAGTATACTAGTTCACACTATTAGCGTGAGTAGAAAGTAAAGTCGATACACAGATACTGAGAGCAAGAAAAAGAGCGTCTTTTAAAGGAGAAATGATTCTCTTGGTCAGTAGAGATAAATACACAGTATCTTGCTGGCATTGATTCAGGCCCTCCAACTTTGTGCCCCCAGGCCTGTATTCTCAAATGTGTACTAGAAGTTTAAATCCAGATAAGTTCAGGCCCTCATGCTGTGAAACTCAATTGCACAGCAGTGATATGTGGCATAGGTACTTACAAGGTTGAGAAATGTTACTGAGCTCCTGCAGTCTTGCACTTCAACGTCATGTTATTTGTCTAGATTTCTTGGAACAGGGTCCCTCTTATTTGCTGTGACGAGCTCCCTGACCACGGCGAGACTGGCCCAATATAAATGGAACATCATTACTCCGCAGTAGTTACTAGTAGCTCTTGCATTAGCAGATACTAAAAAAGAATGGCAAAATGTGGGAGATTTTTCCACACAGAATTTCTAGCTAATTCTACCAAAGGGTCCCCCCAACACAGATGGCCTCAGGACCTCAGGACGTAAAACCAAGTTGGAATGGAGAGTCACTCTGCTAGTGTAGATGTCATTTGTGCACGTTTAGGAAAATCTTGCTGGTATCCAGTAGAAAAAAAAACATGCTCTCCCATCCTTCCCAGGCAGCGCCATGTATGAGCCAGGCTTTTCTTGGTCTAAAGGACTAAACCCTGGTGGGATGGGGGGGAGGTGGTGGTGGTTGGCGGGAGGGTGGTGTGTGCAAAGGGAAAATTACCAGTTTGATTTACTCTTCAGAGTAATCCTATGCTTTGTAGGCCTTGGTATTATTAATGTGAAGGTGATTATTAGTCTTAATTTGGAAACTGAGGATCAGAAAATTAAAACGACTCACTCCAGGTGATACAATGAGATAATTAGTAGAACCTTTTGAGCTACAAAAGGAAAGAAGTGGAAAAGGGTGTAAGTGTGTGTGTGTATCTGTAAAAGTTGGGGATTTTGCGGGGGGGATGGTTATTGTTTTCAGCCATGTAGTTGCAAATTTGGAGGGACTCCTGGTCCAGACAAGTGGGGAATACCTGGCACCCAATCTCTTTCAGTCCAGTCTGTAGGGTGGAAACTGATGTGTGATCTGTCCTGTTATGTATTAGGCACTTGCTCCTTGATGTTCATGAAGGGGACACAAAGACAGCCGTGACTCTCCTCTCTGTCCTGAAACAACTTATTATAATTAATAATATGGATTAAATAATTTTTTACATGTATTGACTGAACATTTTTATATATCCTGTTCATAATTTAAAAAATGCAGACATGGTGTTTTGTAATCTGTCTTACACATACATTCACGGAGTTAAGTTGCCTTGTTCTTATTTAATATATACATTGATTTTGTTTTCTTTTGTGCCTGAGTCAGTGATAAAAGAGAGAAAAGCTGCCTTGGTCCTGCACTGTGTCATGGAAACTCCAGCTTTATCTTAATAAAATAAGACAGAGTTTGGGTTTCTCTTGGGCCAGTTCTGTATCTTTAATAACACTCTAAGCTGTTGACATAGCATCCATCACTGCCCAGACCAATTGCTCAGAGCCCATCGATGTTGCCCATCATCTGTCTGTGTGCCCCGCACAGCTGGCCCTGAGTGCCAGCCTGTCTTTCTTACTCCAGCCGACAGGGCTAATCAGGGTGATCAACGTGGCCTCCAGTCCTCACAGTGTAGTCACTAAGTGGATTTACTTTGCTTAATATCCATATGGAGTAACTGAATGGGCAGTGGAGATTTTAACTAAGTCCTGTACTGATTAATCTGTTTGGGAATAGAAAAGAATGAAACATTACTGTATCCATAAAAACAAAAGCTCTTTGGGACAGCACATCCTAAACCAAGTGTATGTTTATAGATAGTATAGCACTTTAGAATTATTTTTCAGATGATTGTCCATGGCTAAGCATAAAGGGAGCTATTGGTTTGACATGTGTGGGAAATCATTTGTTCTATTTTTGTTGAAAATCTCATAGCTCGTAAGTCAAAGAGAAAGGTAGTGTCTCTTACATAGCTGATCCAATGATCTAGTGATGGTTTCATCTACCAAAACCGACTTACATTCATGAGCATACTTTTGCAGTATTGCTGAGATAATGATTCTAAGTTCACTCTGTGGTTCTTATATGAAATCATAGACCTTTATGGAATGAGAATGCATCGTACCTAAATTAAAGTTTAAATCATAGCTAATCTATGTCATCCCAACTGAGATCACCATTTGGTATTGACAGTATTCCCTGGAATTACTGTTAACATTTATTTGGCCCAAAACTCAAAACATACATTTCCTTCTAATCCTTTGTTTCTTAGCAAGTTGATCATTATCAGATAGTTTTCCACTTGATCCAGAACCTATTTCCCTTTGGTTTTACTGTTTCTTTTAGGTTTATGTATTTCATTTGGAGGTGAGAATAAGTTCGGTGAGATAGCAGAATATGGGAGAAAGACATATGGACTCTCGGTTTTGGAAGATGAGTTGCTTTGTCATTCCATTGAGGAGTGACCAGTCAAACTCACTGCTGAGGTCAGATCTGCCCTTAGTTGGTTCTTTGCTTTAGATAATACTGTACTTTTTCCTTTGCTGTCAAGCGCATGATGGCTAGGATTCAGGATTTTCACTGTATCCTTCACTGCATAGAAGCACAGGGGATCCAGTGCCTCACATGGGCCTGAGGATGGGCCTGCTCCGAGTGGTTTGATGATGGAGCTACATGTGAGTTTTGTATTCCACTCAGAAATAGTATATTAGTGTTGGTTTTAAATAGCCAATTAACTCTAATCTTCAATAGATCCGGGAAGATCCATGCTGTTTGGATTGCACCTTTGCAGGGTCTTTGCACGTGGTCATGTTTTTTCATATTTGTACCAAGTTTCAGAAAATTAGTCTTAGCTGGCTTGCAATATTATTTTCCTGATGGATTTAAAAGTTACGTAGCACTGCCAGAAGTTCCCTGCTTCTCAGCTGATAGAGTAAGCCACCACTGCCCTTCTGACTGAATCCCATCCTGGGTCCCTACAGAAGGATGGAGTGTTCTGTCCCTGGGAAGCCTTGAAGTGGGAAGGTCTCGTTGGTGATAGGATGCGTGAATGTGCTGTTTTACAGCTTTGTTTCAGGAGCTTCGTCATTCATTGTTGACATTGAAAGCCATAAGATTTTCTCTTTTAGGTGTAGATAGGAAAGAAAATGTCCCAGTTAAAAGACAAGAGCAGAGAAGGAAGAAATAGCTAAGCTTTGATGGTTTTCCTCTGCTTCTTTGTCAGGTTGTCTTAACACATTTTTCTTAAAAGCACTGGAGTGCTGACTTAATTCCTCAGTCGTCCATTCTGTGATGTCAAAGGGGTGTGGGGGTGTCTGTGTGTGCATGCACAATTATGTACATAAGCACATGATGGCACTAAGGGCAAAGAGAGTCTTGCTTTAAAAAGTAGGGTTAAAGACTAGTAACACCATATCAGTATGACAGCTACTGACCAAATAAGAAAAAAAAAAAACTGCAACTAAGAACGATTAAGCCTGTCTTAATCAGAGGCTATTGCCTTGGTTCGCTAGAGCATGGTGACCTAAAAGCTGCTTGTACTAGTAATGTCTTAGATTGCTTTCACTTTCTCTTTTTTTACTTTTATTTTTTGACTGCCTGACGGGAATATTGTTGGGCTTTCAGGATGACTGGAGGATGCAAGAGTGTGTGTTGTCATGGTGCTGGTAGTCAAAGCTGATGTGAGGGTATTGATGGGGGAAGTAGTGAGAGGACCCACCTGCAAATGTTGCTTGCATCTTGCAAACCACACATAACTGTGGGGCTTGGTTCTTCACTACTGAATGTGCACATGGGGCTTCAGACTATGACTCAGGCCCGTGACCTACTTTTCTGGTTACTCAAGGCTGAATGAACCCTTTAGGAAAGCTTGGCCAAGGTGGAGTCATCTTGATCACCCCTGGAACCTTTCAATGCCGTGGCCAGTTGTGGAGTCCCCTCCACTAGGGTGTGGTTGGGCTCTGGTGGTTGCAGTGTAAGCTGAGGGTTTTTTGGTACCAGAGACCAAATTAATTCATCCTTATAATTGAATTAAAGGTAAGAAGGCATAGGCTGTGGTTACAGCAAGAAACATGGGGATATGCCTTCTGCTATGAGATGGTCTTGGAGGTTTCTGCATCCATGCTGTTAAAAGACGATGCTGCTCCAGAGCCAAGAGGAAGCCCGCAGCGGCTGGGAACACTTAGGCTACTGCACGCAGGCGAGGGCAGGGGGAGGACGGGAACTCCCGCAGCATATGTGTTGGGGGCTGAGGGTGAAGCATGGGTTGATGCCCATGGCCAGAGTGGAATTTTAAATGGAACCACCTGTCTTTTTAGAGAATGAGACTCTTTCAAATCCAAGCATTTGTGGGCTTCTGTGTTGCCAGCCTGGCCTTCAGACTGTGCTCTGGTGATATTATTTTGCTGAAGAAGGCAGAGATCTGAGTGGACAGATGGGAATGGATGCTGGAGGAAGAACTGTAGGCCCACTCCTGTGTGAATGTGCAATAGAGGGAAGCTGGGGTTGTCGAGGCTATAGGTGGGGTAGGGCCCGACTTCCCTATGAAATCTGTGCTAAATCTGTCCTCAAACACTAGGCAGATGCCACCTTCTCCCGTGGGCCAAACGACAAGTTTGAGAGTCTTCCTATACTCTTGACTTCAAGCCATTCATCTTAATGATTTGCAAGCATTTGGGATTATGGCACACACAGCGATATACGTGACAGATTAGCAAATGTAGGTACGTAGAAGACATTTTAATAGGAGCTGGTCTTGCATTTGAGGCTTTTCAAATTGTTGACTTTCAAATAATTTTATAGGTCAACAATTGTATCTTGCATTTTCTGGAGTTGTGTTCTCAGTGCTTAGGAAAACATAAACAGTTATGTTTGTTGCTTTTCATCCAATTGAACAAACAAAATAAAAACCAAAAATAGGTATTTCAGGTTCATTTTGCCTGGAATAATAGCATAAATAGTTTACTGACATCTACCAGGATGTGATCTCTTCACCCCCTAGAAGATTATAGTCAAAGACTCAGGCAGGCCAAAGCACTGTTGACTTGAATGTGGAAAATGAATGAACATGCTCTATGCCACCCTTCATTATTTTCTTCCCTACTTGTACTATAATAATCCTGAATCCTTTGAGACAATTGAACACAAGACTGAAGTTTGCATTTTCCCTGATCTGGGCGAGCCAGTGGCAAGGATGTGCACCTTAGACATGATGGCATGGGCTGCTAGAAGGCCACTCTGACATCACCTGGTCCTAACCATTTAGCTCACAGAGAAGGAACGTGAGACTCAGAGATGATAAATGCCTTGTCCAAGGACACACAGTTCTTATTAAGGGGCCATTTATTGCTACTTGGGAGGTTACAAAAGTAAGCTTTTAGTTGGATCAGATATCTGTGTCTACTGGTGTGAGGTTGACATATGCATGAAACTGAAGATGGCATAAATTGTGTTTGCTGGATGGTGGACACAGAGGGAAGAAACTTGAGGAGTGTAGGGTTAGTTGTAGCGCGAGGACGAATACCAAGGTGTTTCCTCTTGGCAGATATCCAGTTACATTACCATAAGTATTTTAAACTCTGCTCAGCTGAAATTGGATTGTAGCTATATTGCAGGGGTTGCAAGGAAGGGCTAAGGTAAGTGCTCATGATAAAAGAATCAAGGAACGTCTTGCTTTTTGCTTGCTTGTGCTGGCCACGCCTTTATTACACATCCTTTTAAAATTTCATTATCACTGAAGGCTAATGCAGTTCTAGTAGTTAGGCCATTTTGTTTCTTGGCAAAAGAGAATTCTTAAGGGGATGATCCATCCTCTTGGATGTGCAGGAAGGAAGGTTAGATATTAAATTTTCTCTATCGTTCTGCCTTTTGGTAGGGTGGAATTATACCCAAACACCTCAGTTGCTTTCATCAGGAGATGAAATGATAGGTGTTTGCTTTCTGTCTTGCTGTCTCTTTGTTGCTCCTGATGGAGGGAGTTGGTGAATTTTGGGAGCTAGCCAAAGAGGGGATTAGGTAAGTATAATCTTTATTTGTGTTTTGTTACCTTATATTTAGAATGGTAACATTTAACAGTTGTAATTATCCTTGCGATAAGCAAAGAGAGTCATCATATACAGAATTATCTTGTGAAATGTTGATTTGTGCTTCCTAGAGGCTGACACGGAAACTGAACTGCTGTGTGTGATACACGTTGTTTTAAAAGTCGAAAGAGCAATACTACATGCAGGCTGAGGGTTTTGTCTCTTAGCTGTACTAGAATTACCTGTATTTGTTTGAGTTTTAGAAATTGATTATTATGCAGTTACATCATTAGGATCAAGTATGTTAATTTTCTTTACCTTTTCTAATTTCCCCAAATTTTCTTTCTTTTTTTTTTTTCTTTAAGAAAGCATCTTGTTAAAACTTCCAGAATGAGTGATTTTTATTAGGCAGTTTTGGGCTTGCTTGTTTTACCCTCTTAATTCTTTCCAGGTGGGGCTCATGTTCTGTTTCCTTTGCCTGTGTCATGTGCACTTTTAGCATTGGAATTTAATCCATTAAGATCCTAATTACGCTATGAATTTCATTTTCAATAGAGAAAATTACAAAGAGGGCAAAATCACACAGGGACTGTCAACATGGGAAGCAGACATTCTCCTTTTCTAGAGGCCCAGTATAGAAATCAGAGTTTCATAATTGTATTGACATACATAGGTTCTTTAACTGAGAAATCTAAGATTAACAGTAATGCTAATTGATGGTTTTTGCTCTATTTAAATCTCATTTTGCATTTACTTAGTCTTGGTAACAAGGTGTGGACTCTAATTTTCTTTCTCCTTTACTAGTAACTCACTGTAATTCTGGGGTAAGGCTACAATGGTTGTAGTTTTGAAACTATTCATGTACCTATGGGGGCTTCCCTGCCCTTTTAAAGCAGCAGATTCAGATTTCACAATGTAGGCATCCCAGGGTGACTTGCTTAGGCAAAACCCCAATTTACACAATGCCTTTGAAACAAGAGCAAAAGTTGTAATAATACTAAATGCTTAGAACATCATATGTAGTAGGCCTTCAATAATGTTTCGTTGAATTAAATGGAATTGTTATAAACATGTATGAATTATAGTAGAGATCGTATGCTTTTTCTAAGCCTATGCTAAAATAAAGACCTTTTTTTCAGAGAAAGATCTATATTTTAAGCCTCCATTTTTGACCCTCATAATTAAGATCTAGGATTAGAAGAAGGGGTGAGCATTCCTGTGTACCAAGCATGGAAAGGAAATCCAGTTCTGGGACCACGCACTGGAGCAGAAGGTTGCATATGGCTGGCAGAACCAGAGCAGAGAGTCCTGGCAACCTTCTGGGATTTGGGCATAAAATGATATTGCACTGTACCTTCTTCCACTCTAGGTATTCCCAGTCCTGATAGCTGCAAAGTTTTCCCAGATAATCCTGGAGACTTAACCTATTTGATGGCATAATTCCCAGTTTTCTATTTTATTTATCAGAAAATTTGGTAGTGGATCTGGGCACAGTGTCTCTCACCTGTAATCCCAGCACTTTGGGAGGCCAAGGTGGGAGGTATGAGGCAGGAGGATTGCTTGAGCCCAGGAGTTTACGACCAGCCTGGACAATGTAGTGAGATCCTGTGTCTAAAAAAAAAAAATTAAAAATTTATCTGGGCATAGTGGCACACACCTGTAGTCCCAGTTACTTGGGAGGCAGAGGTGGGAGGATTGCTTGAGCCCACTCAAGGCTGCAGTGAGCCATAATCACGCCACCACACTCCAGCCTGGGCCACAGAGTGAGACCCTGTTTCAAAAAATAAAAATAGCTGGGTGCGGTGGCTCACGTTTGTACTCCCAGCACTTTGGGAGGCTGAGGTGGGCAGATCACGAGGTCAGGAGTTCGAGACCCTCCTGGCTAACACGGTGAAGCTGCGTCTCTACTAAAAATACAAAAAATTAGCCGGGCATGGTGGTGGGCGCCTGTAGTCCAGCTACTTGGGAGGCTGAGGCAGGCGAATGGTGTGAACTCAGAAGGCGGAGCTTGCAGTGAGTGGAGATTGCGCTACTGCACTCCAGTTTGGGCGACAGAGTGAGACTCCGTCTCAAAAAAAAAATAAAAAATAAAAAAGGAAATTTTGGTGGTGGATTTCATTTAGGCTCTGCCACTTCTTTGGTGTCACCAGCTTTTTGTGGCCTTAGATGAAATAAATGAGATAAACATTGTGTGCCTGGCACATAATGTGTGATCAGTACATGGTGATATCATTTCTCTGTGAGATGGTGCTTCTGTGTCAGCTATCTGTGGCAGTTCCCAGGTTATACTGACTCCAACTTGATTCTTCTCCTAAGAGAAGAACCCTGAGCTGAGCTTCAGGAGGTGTCTTGGTGTTACCTACTGTGAATTTTGTTTTTAAAGCTCTTTATTTTTGACCTGCGCTTTTGTGTTGATGTCTGTTAGTTTTGTGTGCTTTTCCCCTAAATGAGGTATTTTCCAAAGTTGTCCTTACATTCCAAGGTAGGGCCGTGTAAAGCAAAGCCATGAGCTCTGGGGAGTAGGAGTTTTATTTTGTTTGCAAGAGTGTGGCTCAAATGAAGTGTCAGTAAAATGTTAGTTCCCTTTAGAATAATTGATATACTGATTTTCCATATTTTCTGCTAATCTTTTGAAATGTATATTTTTGAGTTCATTTTGTTTTTGGGACCCAACAAAAGGCAAATATTAAACTATGTTAAAATAATTAGGATAAAGCCCCAGTCACCAGTTAAAACTGAGAGTCCTCATACGTTGAAGCTTTGTAAAAATCCCTTAGAAAATACATGAACATTTTAAAGATAATTGAGGGCACCATAGATCATTTTAACATTCTCTTCCCATTGTTCTTAATCTAGAGAATGTCTTCTGTGTCTTTAAAGTCAGGAAATTATCTTTTTTGTTTATTCGGTGGGATTATTGTCAGTTGTATAGCATATATAACAAGAGCTGCCAGAATGATCATTTATAACACTGTAAAGTCACGTCTGCAGTCAGAAGTAGCTGTTTTGTAACTACTGGAAAAACTGTGGAAATGTGGCACCAACTAATCATCATTTTTGCTTATTACTAGGTTGGCTATCACTTGGAAAGAGGACAGGTCATTTAGGTAAAGCCAGAGTTTAGATATCAGAAGAGAGATCCAGAAAACCAACTTGGGTTTTACACTAGATGACCTCTAAGGTACTTACCTTCCTTAAACGTTGTCTGGGCTAAAACCTGGTGAGAAAGTTGAGGAGGGCCACTCAGACATTTTTGGTGCTGAATGAGGACTTGACTCCCTGAGATTTTCGCTTTTAAATACATCCCACTCTATTCCCACTGGCCTGAGGTCAGACTGGTGGGACTTAGCCCTAAGAGCACATACCTCAGAGGAGGAGGAGCACCACAGACATGGGGGTCTCATCACAGAGGAAGGTCTGTGAGCTGCCATTCTCCAGCGGTCTGAGGCTGGGTTTGTTTTGACATTGATTTTTTATTTCTGTTACTGCTCTCTGGAGGTATATCACAACAAGATTTAATGAATGTTTTTTGGTCTGCGTTTATTTGATGCATGACCTCGTGATTTGAGTTCCACCATTACCTTTTTTTTTGCTTTCTGATTATGTACCACATAACTAAATCAATAAAGAAGAGAATGGAGAAACAGCTCTGTTTAACATTTCAGGGGTAATGGAGTAATGCTGTCTATAAATATTTATATATTTCTGAGAAGATGTCTTTTTCTTCTTGACATTCAGATGAGTTCACCAAGAGATTCATCACTGAAGAGGGGGGAGGAGTGTGAGGGGGGAGTGACAAGACATCTTCCCCCCAGTAAATTTCTAGATGTCTTTCAAAAGGTAACTAGAAAAGAAGAAAACTCAAAAGAGTTTTTCATTTGAATAAGTCATTTATTTTCTAAGGCATTGGAATACTCAGCTAGCCTTTTCTCACCCAGGATAGTGACAACTGGGGGAATATGGATATATAATCGAAGGATCCCCAAAAGCAAAATAGACTCTGTTGGCTTGCAGCTTCCTGTAAGTTCCGCAGCTTCTCATACCTCCCAGGTTGCAGTCTCTCTCTCCTCCTTTCTGCCTCCTCTCCTTGTCCTGACTTCAGCCTTGTCAGAGCCAAATGACTTCCTAAAGGCCCCACCTCTTAATACTGTTGTATTGGGGATTAAGTTTCAACATGAATTTTGGAGAAGACACATGCCAACCGCAACAGAGGAAGCTTGCTCAGTGGATTCTTAAGATGCCGTCTCTTCTCTAGCACAAATAATCACTTACCCATTATTTTTCAGGTTTGATTCCTTCCCTCCCTCCCTTCCTTCCTTCTCTCCCTCCCTCCCCCCCCCCCCCCCTCCCTCCCTCCCTCCCTCCCTCCCTCCCTCTGTCTTTCCCTCCCTCCCTCTTCTTTCTCTCTTTTTCTTTTGTTTTTTGGTAGAGACGGGGTCTCCCTATGTTTCCCAGGCTATTGAGCTCCTGGGCTCAAACCATCCTCCTGCCTCAGCCTCCAAAAGTGCTGGGATTATGGGCATGAGCCACCATGCCCGACCTTGATAGTTTCATAGTGAGGTATTTTTTAATAGTCTCCTCTCTATAGATGATGATGAAATCTGTCAACCTCAGTTTCATCGGTAGCTGTGGTGACGTGAGAGTCCACAAGGATCACAGTAGGTGCAGCCATTGGACCACCAGTAAGAGAGTGGCTCCGAAGTCTCTGTGGGCACTGGTTAGAAGTTATGTGTACTCTCCCTTGATCTTACATACAAACTTACTGTCGCAGCTTTCTAGACAGCTCCTGCCACTGCTTTTAGGCAGTCAATGATAATAAACAAGTAGTTAATGGAGGACATAGTCTCGTTCTGGGGGCTAGTGCCCCTGTGAGGGGTGGCATTAAGGTTGAGCAGCTCTTGCTTGTGCTGGAGGCCATTTCTGTTCTGACTAAATCTCATCTGCTTAGGTCTTGCCTGGGAAGGTCGAGAAGGCCCTAGAATAATCTTGGATTCCTTCAGGAATCTCAAGGACTCCTAATGACCTGAACCCCTAGAGGTGTGACTTCATCCTAGATTCACTACATGTTGGAAGGATTTTAGTGATCAGCGTGACCTTGCTCTTATTCCAGACTCGTCACCCTGTACTGCTTGCTGCTTCCTGCCCAAGCCCTGTGGAAGCTCTTGGAGGGCAAGGCAGGGCTCCTCTCTCTACAGGCAGCAGCTAGTCTACTACATGGCACCTGCCAACTTTCTGAGAGTTGCTGTGAGAGTTTAAGTCACGTGAATGCAGGACCAGCCTTATTCCATCTTGTTTATTCTCCTGAAGTAATCAGCACAGTGTCCTGTGCATTTTAAGTTATTGATAAATGGATGTAGATTGACCTGTATCCTTCCCCTAGGCCCAGAATCTGAACCTTACCCTCTATATCCACAAAATACTGTGCCCTAGATATTTATGTCTGCAATTTGAGGTGGTTGTGCTGAATGTGGAGGGAGACTCCACAGAGGTGCTTCCCATCCCTTTTTATATGATGGAGGAGCGATCTGACAAGGAAAAACACTATTTGGTTTCATCTGTATTAGAGTAACCGAAAGTGGGCTTGTGTTGCAGTTGAATTTATTTATTTTAATTCCAGTATAACAAAAGCCAAAATAAAACAAACAGGAAACAAAGTATATAATTCTGCCACTCTAACAAAATGCTAACATAGTCTCTTTCCTACTTGGCTGGAAGCACCCTAAATTCTATGTAGCATCAACCATATCCTATTCTTACAGATAATTTTCAAATTACCATGTAGTTTTGTTAGGTGGTGCAGCATGGCGGTATTATAACAAGACATGGGCCCTGGAGGCAGATATACCCAGGTTAGAGTCCTGTTCCTGTCATTTGCTAGCTTTGTGACCTTGGGCACAATATATATGTGTGCATGTACATATGTCATTGCCTACATCAGCACCTGCATCTTTGCTTGTATTTGTTTATTTGTTTTAGAGATGCTGTCTTGCTCTGTTACTCAGGCTGCAGTGCAGTGATACGATCATAGCTCACTGCAGCCTTGAACTCCTGAGCTCAAACCATCCTTCTGCCTTAGCCCCCAAGTAGCTAGGACTACAGGTGAATACCACCATGCCTAGCTAGTTTTTATATTTAAAAAGTTTGTGTAGAGACAGAGTCTTGCTATGTTGCCCAGGCTGCTGTTGAATTCCTGGACTCAAGCAATCCTCCCACCTAAGCCTTTGAGTCAATGTGATTATAGGTGTGAGGCCCAGCTATGCCTATATTTACATATTCACACACGTTTATAATTAGTTTACTGATTACCACTTACATTTAACTGTACTACTTGCCATTTTGTGTTAAAAGAGCTACATTTAGGGTTATTGTACTTATTAATATCCTAATTGGGCCATATTTAGCCTGGCTAAATAGATTAGTTTGCCAGGGCTGTCCCCTAACAAAATACCACTAACTGGGTGGCTTAAATAATAGAAACTGATAGTCTCACAGTTCTGGAGGCTAGAAGTTGAAGGTCATGGTGTTCCACCTGAAGGCTGTGAGAGAGGGATCTGTTCCAGGCCTCTCTTGTGGCTTGTAGATTGCCATCTTTTCCTGTCCTCTTTACATCATCCATCCTGTGTGTTTGTGTCCAAATTTCTCCTTCTTATAAGGACAACGGTCAATTTGGATTATGACCTGCTCTAATGACCTCATTTTAACCTGATTGCCTCTGTAAAGGTGCCATCTTCAAATAACGTCACAGTCTGAAGTCCTGGGGGTTAGGACCTTAACATACGAATTTTGGAAGAAACACAGTTCAGCCCATAGCATTAAGCTAGGTGCACTGTTGGAGGACAAGATGAATATCAGTTTTATAGACTGGTGACAGATGACACATGATTGTAGCACAAATTCCCATGGATGAGGCCCCTTTCCAATTCAGGGGGTTCCTTAGTCCTGCCATTTCTTTAGGGATTCTTATCGTTTATCCCTGTTTCTCTTTGATTGGTTTGTGCATTTCTTCTGTTATTTTTCCAGCTTTATCTTAAGTTTTATATTTATTTTTGGAATTGTTTTTCAAGAATAAGTCCAGGTTGTAGAGATACAGCAAATGTGACAGTATCTTAAAACAATCCTTTAAAACACTGTCCTCAACTGTGCTGTTGAGAATTCATCATTTCATGTCATCTCCCATGGGGACGTGTTTGTTTCTTCCTTGTGCTTTTGATGAAGTAATATGTATGTGTCCAGGCTGCAGTTTGATTTGGTTTTTTGCTATTTGAAAATACAAATCTTATTCATAACTCACCGATGAAATTGGTAAGACTTTTGATCTGTCTTTATTTTATTAACTATAGGAAAATGATACTGCATCAGCATACTTCAATTTAGTTAATATCCTTTTTGTAATTGGGGTTCGGTTTGGTAGGCAGTTCTAAAAACTTGGGCTTATAGACAGCAGCACGTGGCTGCTCACCATGCACATCCACACGGCTTTTTGTAGTAAAGTCTAGTCCAATCCTCCTCCTTCTCTCTGTCATTTCCACTGTTTGCAATATATTTTAAAATTTATGTTAAACATTTATCTTTTCTCTGCCTCTTTTCTGTAAATCTGGTTTATTGCCTATGCCAGATGTTTTTTCTCACATTCATTCCTCTGTCAATTCTGTCTGTTGGTGTGGGCCCTTACAGCTTGAGCCCTGGATGGCAGGATGGTTCTGTGGGGTAGATTGAACCATAAAACCTGGATTGATTATTGCCCTTCCCAGTTGTTAATGCATATTCATTTAGCTAACCCATAAATCAAACAACTGATACCTGTACATTCAGATTTCATTATTTCTTGTTGTTTTGTTATCTTCTGGGTTGCTTTGTAAAAATACTGATGATTCCTTTAACAAAAAGAAGAAATTTAGCTTAAGAAAATAATCTGAAATAAAAAACAGAAGAGTTTTCAAACAAAAAAATCCTTATTGCATCCTTATTTGTAATAGTGAAAACTTGTAAATAGCTGATATACACAAAAAGATACAGCTATTAAATCATAGGACCTTATTTACAATTTTATTTTTTATTTATTTATTTATTTATTTATTTATTTATTTATTTATTTATTTACTTATTTATTTATTTGAGATGGAGTCTCACTCTGTCGCCCAGGCTGGAGTGCAGTGGCCAGATCTCAGCTCACTGCAAGCTCTGCCTCCCGGGTTTACGCCATTCTCCTGCCTCAGCCTCTGGAGTAGCTGGGACTACAGGCGCCCACCACCTCGCCCGGCTAGTTTTTTGTATTTTTTAGTAGAGGTGGGGTTTCACCATGTTAGCCAGGATGGTCTCGATCTCCTGACCCGGTGATCCTCCCGTCTTGACCTCCCAAAGTGCTGGGATTACAGGCTTGAGCCACCGCGCCCGGCTACAATATTATGTATTTATTAAAAACAGTGTTTGTAAAGAGTTTGCGATACTGTGGGAGAATATTATGTAATTAGAATGGGGAAAACTTAGGATATAGAATTATATAGAGCATATCATCTCAACCACATGAAGTATGCATATTCATTGGAAGGAAATGTGTCCAAATGTTAGTGGTATTTATCTTTGAGTGGGGTGGGGCCAGACATGGAAGTCTAGATTCAGACAGACCTGGGTTACCTTTCCTCTTGTGTTTGCCTGTTACTTACAAGACATAATCTCTATTAAGCCTAATTTAGGGTAAATAGGATCTACCTCACCTAATGATTTTCCAGAATAATTAGGTAAAGTGCTTAGTTCAGTGTGTGACATATAATAATGCAACAAGTGAAAGTTCAATTATTAATAAAAACATTATCAATAACAAAATTTTTTTTCCCATTTTACTGCATTCCTGGCATAAGCACTGTATCGATTTCTCCATGTTCCCTTCTGTTGTAAACAGCACACATTAGGAGGCAGAACCCCCAGATCACTGCCTTGGTCAAGTTCACATAACTGCTCTGTTTTAGTTGTCCTCCTTGGGTGAAGTCTAAACCCCTTAGCATGGGGTTGTTGAGGATTCAGTACCTTAACATAAAAAGGGCTTAGCATCAGTGCCTGGCACGTAATCACTTACATATGTTAGCTGCTATTATGTGCTTAAAATTTTTTTTTTTTTTGAGATGGAGTCTAGCTCTGTCGCCCTGGCTGGAGTGTAGTGGCCGGATGTCTGCTCACTGCAAGCTCTGTCCCCCGGGTTTACGCCATTCTCCGGCCTCAGCCTCCCGAGTAGCTGAGACTACAGGCGCCCACCACCTCGCCCGGCTAGTTTTTTGTATTTTTTAGTAGAGACGGGGTTTCACCGTGTTAGCCAGGATGGTCTCGATCTCCTGAGCTCGTGATCCGCCCGTCTCGGCCTCCCAAAGTGCTGGGATTACAGGCTTGAGCCACCGCGCCCGGCCAGAAAATTTTTTTAAATATATGTATTTGTTTGTTTTAATTCTTACATGCAGAAGGATGGGAAAATTACAGCAAGGATTTACATAACCTGTAGAGAACTAGACTTAATGACTTCTAAGTCTAAGATCACAGATACTGTAAGATAGATAGATAGATAGATACATGTATGTATATATAGTTTAACTGAAACATTGCAAGTTTTAGGTATAAGATGGGGGTGACCTTGGAATGAGTGGTGGTAGAAAATGAGGAGCCTTTGGAGAATCCAGTTCGTTCTGTGACTCCTGGATTGGTAATGCGGTGATATGCGGATGGACTTTGAGTCTATACAAATGGAAAGTTTAGTCAGGTTTCTTGGTTTGTTTCACCTCTCCAAATATATGCCAGATTTTTAGGTCCTTCTAATTTATGGTTAATAGGTTAACATAGGTAAGTGGCAAGAATAAGTTTTTAATTTCTTTCCTTTTTGAAGAAAATTTCACCCAAGTCCAAAGATGTGCTGTTGCCTTTTTGAGTAATGTGTGGTGTGGGGTTTCAGCCTTTTCCTCACTGGTCCTTGCAGGGGAAGGAAATGGAGCTAGGAAGTGCAAGATTCTTCCATTTTTGGGGTGAAAGCAAGCATGATAATGTAGGTTTGCATGGTCACTCGACAACCCAAATCCATGCTGCTTTTAGCAGATGTTCCTCAGTGGGGGCCACACTTTCTCACATCAAATTAAGCCCAGCATGAAGAGAGTCAGTTGAGAAGGAACTTGCATATAGTTCTTGTCACTCATTCTTCCAGGGTCAGTCTGGAAGAAAACCCTGAATGCCCTCCCCGATCACTGTAGAACCAAGCTTTCCCCCTGACCCCCAGTAAAAGTCAAGTGTATCTGTATCTATCACAGTGGTGTGTGCCTTAATGACAAAGCCCGTGTTGCTCAGCCTCAGCAGGAGCCTACAGAATATGCCTTCCTGAGATTGTATAGGCTCGCCACCAAGGGTCAACAAAAACAAGTAATGGGATGAGTTATTCCCTGTTATCTAGAAAAATGGTAAATAATTCATAGTTCACCTGGTCTTGACCTTCACTTTTATTTTTCTTCTAATTTTTTCTTGGACTTGACCTTTTACATTTCTATTGTATCCATTTTTGTAAACAATCTACTTCCAATCATTTGAATAAGTTAATGTATAAAAGAATTCAAAGTCAGAGTTCAGTTTAGAGCCACCTTCTTTCTGAAGCTTGTAACAAGAGGAGGAAAATAGCAGGACTGAAAGGTAGACTCCTAGAGGACTGAAATGTATAAATGATTTATTCAGCTGTCTTTGCGACCACAAGGGAATAGTGAGATTGTGGAGGGCTGACACAGCCTTCTTACAGTTCGACAAAAAACGACAGTATCTTCTACACACAGGCCGGGAATTCACGTATCTTCCCAGAACCTCTGTTTTTATCTATGAAAGGGGGTGTGCAAAAAAAAATCGAAATCTTTTTAACTTTCTAGCCTATTGATCATATCCAGGGACAAGACATACATGGATGTACCATGGAGCACTTCAGTGCTGAGTGGTCATCAGGTGATAGCATTTCCTGTTTGTTTCACTGGTGACTCAGGCCAGGAGGGCTGGTGTTGGAGCAGGGTTGCAGCTGAGTGCTCCGAGAGTTGAGGGGAGCAGACAGATCCTTGCTTGTTGGGGCAGGGTTTAAAGACTAGTTTATAGGCCAGGTGCGGTGGCTCAAGCCTGTAATCCCAGCACTTTGGGAGGCCGAGACGGGCGGATCATGAGGTCAGGAGATCGAGACCATCCTGGCTAACACGGTGAAACCCCGTCTCG
>NC_045439.1:103504290-103554095 GCF_002776525.5 Piliocolobus tephrosceles | reverse complement strand
TGAAAAATCATCTATTTCATTAGTATGGAGGATTCTTATAATGTGCATAGGAGATAGGAAGCGGGTTAGATGAGGCTGGGTGGTGGGTGGGGGCCTTAATATTTGGGCTAAGCAGCTTGAACCTGATTTTCCATACATTTCAAAATGCTATGTGGGCATTAAAGATCGGCTTTAGGCAAAATCATAAAGCTGTGAGAACATAGGTGTCGGCTCCCCTGTCTTTCAGCCGGTCCTTTTTTCGTACTCCCCTGCTCACTGCCCTTTCTCCACTGTGCCAGAGTTCTAGTGTGTTCTGTAGCACACTACCCCTTCCTCAGCAGAATTTCCTCTTAATTAGGCATCATCTTTAATAAAGGGCAGAGCTCAGCTAAGTTGCCTGGAGGGTTCTGAAACTTACCATTTCTATGACAGTGATAGGCAGCAAATGCACATACCCATTTTTATTGTGAAGTTTAACTGGGGACAAATCTTTATGACCAACAGTATACTTAATGATGGAATTCCAGGTGCCAGTGCCAAGAACTGCCTGGCAGTGGAGGGTAAGTTGGAGGGATCCTGGGAGGGCTCTAATCAACCATGTGCATACCCTCTTTGTTCGTTGTGGCAGTGTGAGAAGGTCTGGTTGTGCTTTCTGGCAGTGTGAACTTTGGGAAGGTCTGTTGACTTCCAGGTTTTAGTTTCTTCACCTGAAAATGGGAAACACTGTCAAAGGTGTTTTCTCATCATTCTTGTATTCCGTATTGTGGGCACTCTCTTTCGTTCTTAGTGGAGGGTAGAAATGCTGCCTTCTTCCCACCCCATTCATGCATTAAAGAAATATGTATTGAACCCTTCTGTGTGTCAGGCACTTCATTGTGAGCAGTACACATGGTCCTTGCCCTCATGGAGCTTCCAGTTATTTCGGACTGATGTGACATTGGTTCTTTTTTTGAGTTGTTCATTTGCCCAGATGGAGAGCTTCATCTTGTCAGCCTTGAAGTTCAGCATCTGTGCTTCCTAGAGCGGGATGTTGTTGAGACATAGCTTGGTCTGCTGGATATTGGCCCTCTGTTCATCCTTTAGTTGTGGTATTACTGTGGGTAATTCCTAATGACTAATTTAGGGGAAAATAGGGTTAAATCTTTCCATGGAGTATGTATTAAGTCCACAGATATTTATTGAGCACCTACTGTATGGTGGACACTGTGCTAGGCCTTGAAATATAAAGATGACTCCATTGATGCAGTTACTGCCCTCTGAGGCCAGCAGGGGAGATGGACTTCTAGTGGCAAATGTATTCCTGACACTAGGTTATAGATCTAGATCTATATCTAGATCTGTATCTAGATCTATATCTATCTATTTCTTATTGCTGCTATATTGGGAACTGTGGTGGCCCTGCAGTTTACTTAGGGATACATGGGGTTTGCAAAGCAGCCCTGGGAGCCGACAACTTGGCTGGAATTTTTATTGACCTGCATGGACTGCTGCTAAGTTCACAGTTGTGTGGGTGGTTAATGATTTCTCCTTTGTTCATTTACTGCTTGACCTTTTAACAATGGTTATTTCTAGTTGAAGTGTTCAAACAGTAGTCCTGGCCTCTCTTGCCTCCATAAGGGAGAACTCAGGGATTCTTACATAAATGTTCTCTCTAGTTTTCTGGTCTCCCCACTCTGGCTACAGACAGGAGCTTAGCTGTCCTGGTCCTATTCTAAGTGACTGTTAGCCACATGGAAAACTCACATGAGCTGTGTTCATTGCTGCTTTCCCTGAGCTTACTATAGCATGGAGCTCTCTCAAATGTAGATACTGAGGCTAGGGGAGCCTTTCCACTCAGGCCCTGCCCTCTGGGTTCCTACCAGCTGGGAAGAGATATCCAGGGCCCAGTGGGTTGACAAAATTAATAGGGAGGGCCTTGGTAACTTTCAAAAGATGTGGCTTCTTGGTAAAGCTGGACTGACGATGAGATCAAATGGGTTGCCCTGCTTCCTTGCCTCCTGGTCCCTCCTTAAATTAAAGGTAGCTGGCTTCCAGTGAAGGCATGACTTGACTTACCTTCCTAGATGAGGACAGATAGGCACCTGTCTATGCCTGACCTGCTCAGTGCCTGGAGTCCCAATGTTCAAGGCAAGCCCCAGGGTGCCTGAGCCCAGACTGTCCTGCAGAGCGAGATGGAGGGCAAGACCCTGGCTTTGGCATTTGCAGCACTTCTGGGTGGCTGTGACCCAGTCCACGGGGGGTTCTTACCTACAGAGAAGCTACTTCTCTTCCTCCCTTGTAGAAGAGAGGTAGGGAGTGGAGAAGGGGAAGCTCTTTCCTTGGCGTTTCTTTGAGAGAGCTGAATCATTCCCAGGAGATTGAGGTGTAGCCACAGATGAATTGAAGCAAGTACAACCATCCAAAATTGGGCACAGAGGCCTGCCCAGGAGGTCACGGTGGAGAGCCAGTGGCTGGAGGTAGAAGAGGGGGATGGTGGCCAGCTCTTACTCTTTTTTTTTTTTTTTGTGGTGGAGTCTTGCTCTGTCGCCCGGGCTGGAGTGCAGTGACCGGATCTCGGCTCACTGCAAGCTCCGCCTCCCGGGTTTACGCCATTCTCCTGCCTCAGCCTCCCGAGTAGCTGGGACTACAGCCACCACCTCGCCCAGCTAGATTTTTGTGTGTGTTTTTTTAGTAGAGACGGGGTTTCACCGTGTTAGCCAGGATGGTCTCGATCTCCTGACCTGGTGATCCGCCCGTCTCGGTCTCCCAAAGTGCTGGGATCACAGGCTTGAGCCACCACGCCCGGCCAGCTCTTACTCTTATAGACCTCCAAGGCCCCATTGAGGTATGGTGGCCTGGCCCTCTGGTCTTGCCAGGTGGGCACAAACCCCTGCTTTACACAGGAGTGTGCAGAGCCCCCATTTGTGTCTCCCCTAAGTTGCCCCTAGGCAGAGCTCATGAACAAGCCCCAGGGTGGAAGCTGATAGTAATGCCAGCCTTGCCCCACAGGGCGAAGACTTTTTCCCTCTTGAACTCTTGGGTTGGGGGAACCTAAGTGACCTCCAAGAGAAACCGCCCAGGGGCTATAGGAGTTAGCTGCTTGACACATACACTCAGCCTCACAGCTCATCCTCAGAAAGTTCTGTGTCTAGGAAAAGCCATTGTATGACTGCCATAAAAATAAACACAGGAGCTATATTTATTTATTTTTAATTTTTTTTTTTTTGAGTCGGAATCTCGTTCTGTCACCCAAGCTGGTGTGCAGTGGTGCAATCTTGGCTCACTGCAGCCTCCGCCTCTCGAGTTCCAGTGGTTCTCCTGCCTCAGCCTCCTGGGTAGCTGGAACTACAAGCACACGCCAACTAGCTCGGCTAATTCTTATATTTTTAGTAGAGATGGGATTTCACCATGTTGGCCAGGCTGGTCTCAAACTCCTGACCTCAGATAATCTGCCCACCTAGGCCTCCCAAAGTACTTGGATTACAGGCATGAGCCACTGTGCCTGGCCCACAGGAACTCTATTTATTTAAGTGAATAAAGGGCTAACTAGAAGGTGAGCTCCATGTAGACAGGAATTGTACCTGTCTTTGCCCCCTAATGCCTGTTAGGTTATCTAGTACATAACAGATACAAATAAGCAATAAAATGATGTTTGTAGTTCAGATAGTGGCCGACTCAAGTATGCTGCTTCCATTGTTTCTGCAGCTCCCATGACTAATGTTATTAATAATAACAAGCCCAGGTCAGGTGCGGTGGCTCACACCTGTAATCCCAGCACTTTGGGAGGCCAAGGCAGATGGATCACCTGAAGTTGGGAGTTTGAGACCAGCCTGGCCAAGGTGGAGAAACTCTGACTCTACTAAAAATACAAAATTAACTGGGCATGGTGGCACCCGCCTGTAGTCCCAGCTACTTGGGAGACTGAGGCAGGAGAATCGCTTGAACTCAGGAGGCAGAGGTTGCAGTGACCCGAGACTGCGCCACTACGTTCTAGCCTGGGCAACGAGCGAAACTCCATCTCAAAATAATAATAATAACAATAGTAACAATAAGCCCTTACCTAGCCTTTTCTCTGTGCCTTTGACTCATTTAATTCTCTAGCAGTCTTATAGGTAGATCTGTTACTATCTCCCATTTTGTAGGAGACTGAGGCAGATGTCAGTTAAGTGACAAGCTCAGGTCACGCAGCTGGTAAGGCAGGTGGTGTCGGAACACCTCATGGTCCTCCCTTATAGGCAGAGATCCAAGGGGAGGCTGCTCATCTTAACCAATGACAGGCATTTATTTTGAAGAGAAGGAGGCCTCTGCTGGAGCTGAACTTGTTTGTCCCTGGGTGAACCAGGGTTATCCTGAGCAGCCTGCACTGCTGCCATCATCCTGTGCTGTTTACAGCTCCCTGGGACTGAAAAGTGTATTTTAAAAGGACGGTGTCTGGGTTTC
Source organism: Piliocolobus tephrosceles (assembly GCF_002776525.5). Lineage (NCBI taxonomy): Eukaryota > Metazoa > Chordata > Mammalia > Primates > Cercopithecidae > Piliocolobus > Piliocolobus tephrosceles. Next base: position 103,549,697 of record NC_045439.1, on the reverse strand, counting down.
ACCACTGGTTTCATCAGCTCCATTTCCACAGAGGAAACCACAGAAGGGTTTTGTGTTGGGTCATGCAACCTTCACACATGCAATGAAGGCAGAAATGGTCAGACTGAGACAAGATTATGAACAGAAACACAGTGCAGGTTTTATGAATTTATACCCAGTTTTTGAACAACAACAACAACAAAAAACCAAAAAACAAAACTTAAGATCCAATAAGATAGTAGTCATTCAAGTTGAGGGAAAGGAAAAACAAACAATAAGATAAAATAGAAAAAGGGATTAGACTGTAACAACTCTGCAAGAAATTGTACAGATTTGGCTCTGAACTTTCATGCAGCCAAACTAGAAAAGGAAACCTGATCAGCTGTCCTAGCCTCAGAGTCTGCGCAATGAAAAGCCCGGAGAGGGGTTCGGGTACAGAAAAGTAGAGGCCAGGACCAGTTGCAGGCTGTGCTGCCCTGAAAACGTCACAGTGGACAAGGAGCGTAAATCTTTATTGAGGTGTGTGGTCTGTCTGAGCTGCCTCATTTTCGCAGGGCTTTAGTGGATGTACAGTTAAATTTCTCACAAGTGTGGAAAATACACAGTCATCTTTAGTCTACATTTCTAGGTTGCTATATGTTCTAATCCTACTTTCTTTTTGTTGTCGTTTTTGTTTGTTGTCTGTTTTTTTGAGACAGAGCCTGGCTCTGTCACCCAGGCTGGGGTGCAGTGGTGCGATCTCTGCTCATTGCAACCTTCTCCTCCTGGATTCAAGTGATTCTCCTGCCTCAGCCTCCTGAATAGCTGGAATTACAGGTGCCCACCACCATGCCCAGCTAATTTTTGTATTTTTTGTAGAGATGGGGTTTCTCGATGTTGGCCAGGCTGGTCTCGAACTCCTGAGCTCAGGTGATGTGCCTGACTTGGCCTCCCAAAGTGCTGGGATTACAGGCGTGAGCCTCCACACCCGGCCTTCATCCTACTTTCTTTTTGCTATAGGATAAGTCATGGTACTTGATTTCAGCAAGTGTCCGTTTTGCCAGTGTCTCATTTTGTTGTGAGTGGTGCTAGAAACAGCTCATTGCTGTGGTTCTTGTCGGATGCTGAATAAATCCCATATACTTTGATTTCAGAGCTCATCTAGGTTTCCCTATATCAGTGACCATCTTGCATGAGAATAATTAAAATACCTTGTCTTTAAATATAATGTTGATTACAAAATATTGGCCTTTTAGAGACATTCCTGGGAAGTCAGTTGTTGGCCTTATCTCGAGCTTCGAAAAACACAGGGAGTGAAAAGTGAGAAGGCAACGCTGGGGGCTTTTAGTCTTACACCCATATGTCGTGTTCTGTAAGAATGACTAGTTTGGTTTCCAGGATTTTTTTTCTTTTCTTTTCTTTTCTTTTTTTTGGGTATATTGGGTTCCTGTGATGCTTTTTTGCAATAGTTGTTTTTGGGTGATAAAAAAAAAGTTGAGGCCACAAGTCTTATAGTGAATGTAGTATTTCTTGTCTGTTGAACACCTACCCTGAACTACCCTCCATTCCATGCCCTGCCCCCTCTTGAGATGTAAGGATGAGGAGACTGAGGATCCAACGGGAATAGTTGGCCAAGCATTGAGTATCAGGAAGCTCCTTCTGTGGTAGCAGGTCACCTCCTGCTCTCTGAAGGCAGCAGAGGGGAAGTGACAGGTCCTGAGGTCAAAGGCATCAGGAGGCCTGGAATTGAGCCTGCCCCTCAGACTCCTAACCCAGGGTCCTTTCTGTGAGCCCAGACTTAGCCACTCACCTTCTCCGCAATAGACCCGGGGCAGCCATGTGCACCTGGTGCAGAGCAGAGGTTATGTATGGTGAGGAGGGGCACTTAGCTGTCCTGGGACTGTCTGTGGGACCATAATAAGGTGGAAACCATGTCTATGTAGATAACTTCCCTATGGAGTTTACAGCAACCATGTGATGTGCACTTTTGGAATACAAAGTCTTAAAAGCATAAATCTGAGCTACTGCCTGTTCCTCTGCCCTCTCCTAGCATACCTGCTCAGGAGACAAGTCCATACCTGCTGGGCCACCCCTGTCTTCCATCTCTTTCCTGAACCTGCTACTCCAGGCTCTCCCCCGCACCACCCCGCGACCCCCATCCCCCTAAAGCCCTCCAATTTGCCAGATTCAATTGCAGTGTCTCAGTTGCATTTTACCTGACCTGTGACCAGCAATGAGCACAGCTGCCCTATCCCTTCTGTTTGATGTGCTTTCTCCTGGGTTCCACCCTCTGTCTGTTCTCTTCCTTCACCTACCCCTGTGCCTCCTTTGCCAGTGTCTTCTCTGCCAATTCAGAATGTTGTTCCCAGGGCTGAGTCATTAGGTTTCGCCTTGCTCTCCCTCACTCCCTAGGTGGTCTTTCTAGCCCCTCCCACCCAGTTCTCTCTCCATCTTTGCGTTCAACTCCACCTCTCGACTGAATACCTCTCAAAGAAACTCACCTCCAAATCTGTGCCCCCAGCAGCCTTTCTTTTTCCAGTTGTTTTGGACATAGGTTTTCCTTCATGTCCTCCTGTTTCTGCTTCTCTCCTTCCTGTCTGCTTCCCAGCTCTCTGAGCCTCTCTCTTGTGCACCTTGTGGACCCCGCAGCCCCAGTGCCTTGCCATGCCCTGCAGGGCTCCCTCTTTCAATTCTGCTGCCCCTTTTGCCACTTTCGCCTTGCTCCTCTGTGTGTCTCCTGCTTCCTTCTGAGCTCCAGTATTAGGTCCTGCTGTTATATTTGGCTCTAGGGTCCATGTCACGGGTCGCTCTTGGCTTCGATGGAATCTCTCTCTGCATGGTTAGGGGGACCATTCATTTGCCTTTCAGAAAGCTCAGTTTTTAGCCCGGGGAGGGCAGACTTCACACAGCAACACTTAAAACATTTCCTTTTCCCAGGGAACAGATGATATTAACCATCCCATCCTCTCTGTTGCATCCCATAAACAGCATCCATGACAGCGTGGAGCTTTGTGGCTTTCCTCACTGACTCTTACCACCAGTCACAGATTTTAGCAATTGTCGCCAGCCCCAGGGGACAGACTAGCCATGGAATGATCTGCATCACAGCAAATTAGTCCATTTATCTCTAGAGTTTAAATTTTATTTCCCCTAATTGGGGAGTTGCTGGGTTAACTTGGCCTATAACGGGTTTTGGGGGGCGGGGGCGGAACTTTTACATATGGCTTTAAAAATCCTCAATATTGCAGGTGGGAATTGCCAGATATTTTGAACCCCTCTGCTGTGTCAGCAATCCAGCCACTGCCTAGGCTTCAGTTAATTAATTCAGTTTTAGGCAGATTCCCAGTGAACACTGCTGTTGTTTATTGAGAAGTATATCCTGACATTTCTCAACTAAGGAATATTTTTACAATTTTCATGGCAAAATTCATTCAGAATGCAAGCAGGGGTCAGAATGACATTGCAGTTGGACGGCCTGAAAGGTTGCTTTGTGAGACCGTGTAAACCATGCCCGCGTTCACCAGAGCATCTGTTGAGAAACATCTCCTGTATCCAAGTGACCCAGCCACCTGTTGTTAGGACGCCAGCAATCAAGCATGCTGAGAAGCTGAGACTCTGGAGGCATCTGCAGCACTGCCTGGGCCTGGGCAGCCTGCTGTCCCCTTTGCCTTGTGGCCATCTCATTGTCTCCTGGCACCTCCCTTCTTCCGTGGGAAGAAGCTGGAGTCCAGGTTTACTACCTGCAGGTTCTCTAATGAAACACAAGAAAGTGAGTGAGCTTGAAATACCTGTGGATTGATGTTATCCGGGCTGCTCTAAGATTCTATTAGCTACTAACTATAACGGGCCTTGTTTTGCTTGTTGGGATGACACTTAGCTGGTTATGTCTGAGTTGGTTCTTCAGGCACAAAGGAAAAAGCATTTGCGATACAGGTTTCTTTCTGTCTGTCTTGTGCCCAAGGAGTATATTTGATAGAGACCGGCTTGGGTTAAGTGAGTAGGGGACAGATCAGTTTTTGGCCATGAAATAGAGCAGATACTGGAAATACACCATGAGCCACCAACTCAAAGAAAAAGCACTAAGTCGTTGAACTTACGTTTTTAAAAGAAGGCTTTTATGAACGAATTCAAACTTAGCCTAAACCTGTGTCTTTCCTTTCCTTCCCTTCCCTTCCCTTCCTTTCCCTTTCCCTTTCCCTTTCCTTTTCCCTTCCCTTTCCCTTTCTTTTTCCTTTCCTTTCCTTCTTTTTTTTTTTGAAACAGAGTCTCACTCTGTTGCCCAGACTGGAGTGCAGTGGCATGATCTCAGCTCTCCCGGGTTCAAGCAATTCTCCTGTCTCAGCCTCCCAAGGAGCTGGGATTACAGGTGTATGCCACCATGCCAGGCTAATTTTTATGTTTTTAATAGAGACAGGGTTTCACCATGTTGGGCAGGCTGTCTTGAACTCCTGAGTTCAAGTGATCCACCCCCCTCAGCCTCCCAAAGTGCTGGGATTACAGGCGTGAGCCACTGCACCCAGCCCCCTGTGTATTTTCCAAAGCTATTGAGCTGGACAAGAAACACAATATCTCCATAGTTTGTTTAAACAAAATCAGAATTGAGTTGCATTTATTCACTTTGAGACCCCAATCACATGAAGCTTCTGGGTACCCTTTGGGTTTAAGATTGGCCTCTTTGGCCTCACACTGATCTTTCCTTGGGATTCTATTTTATGCACTGTTCAGGGCCAATATTATAGCCACTTTATTTGTGAAGACATTGAGGCAGAGTGGCCAAAGTGACTTTCTCAGATTGACACAGGCTCTTAGTGATGGAGCTGGACCCAGAAGCCAAGTCTTTTGGTAGGTGGGTGGTGGAGCTCCTGTGCCAAGAGGAGTACCTGAGAAGACTTCCCTGATTCTTCTCTGTCTCCAGGTGCTGAGAGGACCCAGGGAACCGAGGCTGTCTTTAGGACTGGGTCATAGGTGCCCAAGGCTCTCGGCCTCTTGCCTTGAGGGCATTAACCCTGGAAATTCTACTCCCAGGACCTTCTCTCGGAAACCCCAAGGAGGGGAACTACTCAGAGGGAGGGGTGGTGAACATCTGGAGCTCCCTTCTCCTCAGGGCTTCTCCTCGTCACCCTGTAGTGATAACTGTTCGCTGAGATTTTGTAGTTGTCCTCCTTTAAATTTTTCAAAATTGATTTTTAAAATGTGTTTTGGACCTAAAGTGTTCTCCGTATTTGCTGTTTTATTCTCTTTCCCTGTTTAAAATTGATCTTAAAGTCCGGCACTTTGTTTGTTTTTTTTCCCAAGACAAACTATTAACGTGAACATCCAGGTTTGTCTCTTTGTGTTTTCCAGACATTCTAAGTGAGACTGTCCGCATCATCTAGGAAAATGGTGGCCCTGTCCTTAAAGATTTGTGTCCGCCACTGCAATGTGGTGAAGACCATGCAGTTTGAACCATCTACAGCTGTGTATGATGCGTGTCGAGTCATTCGGGAACGGGTACCTGAGGCACAAACTGGGCAAGGTAGGTCATGGGTTATTTACTGGCTTCTTAAAGTGTGTTTGCATGTTTTTCACTTTTTGGCTAACGAGACAGAGGCTCCAAGTGGTACACAAGACTATTAGTGCATATGCTTCAAATGAAATGTCTTCTTAGATCAGACACTACCTGCTTCCTCTGTGAGACTTGTGATGACGATGACCATGCCCACCGCTGAGTCATCACTGTCATTGTGCCCAGCAACTTGACCCTCCCATACATGAGAATTATGCTCTGCAGTTTACAGATCACGTCCTCGTGTATCATCTTGTCCCAAGAAAGTGCAAGTGAAGCTGCCCTAACAATATTGGCGGTATGTGTCCTAAACCCTATTTCCCATGCCTGAACGCTTTCCACTGCCATTGAAACCCAGGGCAGGTCTTATATTTCAAGTTTTTTTTTTTTTTTTACAGGGACTTTATAAATTTTATCTCAAACCTTTAAAAAAAGACATTTGTGATGTATGTTTTGTTTGAAGTTTGGCTAAATCACTCATCCCCATTAATCTGAGTTTAAACAAAAGCCACTTGTACCATTTTATTTTCCCCTTCCCTTTGTCTTCTCTGTGTCTTTCCTTTATTTAGTATTTATTTGACAGGCAGTTGAGAAATTGGATCCCTTCCAAATCAGTACGTCTTTAGTATGAAAGTGGGATAAAACTTATCTTAAAAATGGAAAGAATAGGCCAAGCATGGTGGCTCACACCTGGAATCCAAGCACTTTGGGAGGCCAAGGCGGGAAGATCGCTTGAGCCCAGGAGTTAGAGACCAGCCTAGGCAACAGGGTGAAACCCTGTCTCTACTAAAGTCTGAACAATTAGCTGAGTGTTGCGGTATACGCCTGTAGTCTCAGCTACTGGGGAAGTCGAGGCAGGAAAGTAGCTTCATCCCAGGAGTTTATGGCTTCAGCAAACTGTGATCCAGCCACTGCACTCCAGCCTGGGTGATGGAGCGAGACCCTGACTCAAAATAAAAGGACGAATAAAAATCAAACACCACAACAAGGGTAATTATAAATACAAAAATCTCTTCTTGAAAGATCTGCTTTTCCTAAAATTCTTTTTGGTCTGAAACATGATGACGACGATGATGATGGTGATGATGATGATGATGATGATGAGTTTTTACATGGAATCTCACTCTTGTTGCCCAGGCTGGCAATGGTGTGATCTCGGCTCACTGCAACCTCCACCTTCCGGGTTCAAGCAGTACTCCTGCCTTAGCCTCCCAAGTAGCAGGGATTACAGGTGCGTGCCACCACACCCAGCTAATTTTTTGTATTTTTAGTAGAGACGGGGTTTCACCATGTTAGCCAGGGTGGTCTTGAACTCCTGATCTCTGGTGATCCGCCTGCCTTGGCCTCCCAAAGTGCTGAGATTACAGACGTGAGCCACCACGCCTGGATGGTTATTATTTTTTGAGACAGGGTCTCGCTCTGTCACTGAGGCTGGAGTGCAGTGGCCCCATCACACTTCACTGCAGCCTCAACCTTCCAGGCTCAGGTGATCCTCTCGCCTCAGCCTCCTGAATAGCTGGGACTGCAGATGCACACGCCACCACACCTGGCTAATTTTTGTGTTTTTTGTAGATACGAGGTCTCGCTATGTTGCTCAGGCTTGTCTCAAACTCCTGTGCCTGACTGATCCACCTGCCTTGGCCTCTCAAATTGCTAGGATTATAGGCGAGAGCAACTGCGCCCCCTGGCTATTAAAACATTATTTATGTTATTAGTAGTGTTTGTAGATTACTTACAAATAAAGTTTGCTACATCCCTAACTTTCCTCTACTGTTTGGTTGTCTAGTCATTTCTGGTGCCTTTACTTTTCTGTTCCCTTTTTCTGTTATTTTTGGGGATAGGGAGCTTGATTGCTATATAGTGCTGGTGAAGGTATAAACCTTTAAAGATTTTGAAGTTGCTTTTCTAAAAAACAGCAGGAGCTCTTACCCTCAGCTGGGTCTCAGAAGAAAGAAAGAAATTTTGGGGGTAGGAAATGATACTGCTCCTCTCCTGCCACCCCGCCCCCTTTGTACTTCCTATGTTAGATTAAGGGGTTTCTGCAGAGAACACCAAATTTAATTTTGCCCCTTTTGCATAATTTGTTGATGTTTGGGGCCAGAGGCCTTATCTCACAAGGGACTCCTACGCCTCTTTTAGACTGCTCAGTTGGGGTGATGGAGGGGTCACTGGAGACATAAAGGCTTCATTTGTCCCCCTTTGCCTGAGTGGCCTTGGGCATAGGTAGTTGCTTCCTTAGTTTCTTCACCGCTGTCCTGTCATTCTCCATGAGATGTTGGTCTGGTTTTTATAGCAAGAGATAGAGAACAAGCTCAGATTCAGTTAGAAGGAAATTTGGACTGCTTCTACATTTTTCTACATTTTAGACACAACTACAGCCCACCGGTTTTAGGAAACACAGACCTTAGTTGTGGGCGTTGCTTCTGCAACTCAACTCTTACTCCTCCAGATCTGCTGTAGTCCCGGCGGCTGCTTGTGTTGTCAAAACGAAACATTTCTGTCTGGTGAAGGAGAACACCCACATCCTTGCTGAGTCAGCAGGCTCAGCGCCTGGAAGTCAGCGATGGCTTCATCACCACTTTGCCTACTGTTTTTCTTCCCATTTATATTTCAGCTTCTGACTATGGACTGTTTCTTTCGGATGAAGACCCCAGGAAAGGGATCTGGCTGGAAGCGGGCAGAACACTGGATTACTACATGTTGCGGAATGGGGTATGCTGCCGATCCCAGTGCTGTTTCTTCATCCTTTTGTCCCTGGGCCTTCCATAGACGCCAACACGGTTGCGCTATTTTGATTCAAGGGCATCTTATTAATAGATCGATGCATTGTACTCTCTAAGGGCTGTTCAGGTGGTGATAGAAAATATCAGATATCCAAATTCTTGAGATTCCATAGAAGGATTGAAGCAGTTTGAGGTTAGTACTTTAAGTAGTTTCTACTTGTCGTTGTTGGATTTGGTAATTGTGAGTTAAGATACAGCATCTTGCTCTAAGTATGGAAGAGATATTCCTGTGCCTGGGATGGGAAGTAAGAACAGATAAGAGGGAAAATGAAATGTAACCCTAACAGTAGTTAGAGACTGAATATTAGTGTTTTGTTTTTGAAGAAGAAACTTCAATTTGAGATGTGAGTTTAATAATGATCAGTAGTAGTAACAGCAACAACAAAAGTGATTGTGTTATGGAAGTAAGGAGAAGTCGTGTAAAAACATAGTAAACGTTTTATTCAGCTTAACCTCCAAGATACCGGGTTTTGGTACGTAGGATGAACTGGACCCATCAGACTGATGGGTAGTCCATGAAGTCAGAGTGAAATAGGTGATGCCAATTAATTTGGGTAAGAAATTAATAGTTTAGTTTTAGGAAGTTCATAGTTCTAGTTTTAGGAAGTGTAGTCAACAAGTTACTTAAAAATATCCCCTGAACATGTTACCCCTGTTTGGTCTTGTCGTTAATGTATTTCAACACACTATTTTGAACATCACTACTACTGTGATATGACACTACTGTGAAGAATGATGAGGATGCTATTTATGTCTTTCACGGTTTATAATATATAAGGTAAAAATATTTATAGTAAAAATTAAGAACATTTTTATATGCAGATAGTAAAGACATAGAGATAGTAAAAGTTGATTATGACAGTGTTAAAAGATAATTGGAGACACACACTGCTGTCTTTTGAAAAGACAAGTAGTCACCTCCCTCTGTTAATTCTCCTTGGAACAGATCATTCCCAGCCTTTCAGGAGGTCATACTCTACTTTCATTTCACTGAGGATAGTTTTCAGTAATTGTGAGGCATAAGTATGACTTCTTTGGGCACAATTTTGATATCAGATTTTTAAGAAATCTTTATGAAAGCAGTTATTTAGCACTGGAGAATCTGTATTATCATAGTGCCTGAAAACTTTGAAAGGCTTTCAAAGATGTTTTAGAAGAAAGAGGAAATCAGAGTCTACTCTGATTTTTTTAAAATTCATTTTTTAAAGAGACGCGTCCCAAGTTTGTTATTTATTTTCCCACACAGTGTGAAATTTGTGTGTGGTTTGTGCTCTAGGATATTTTGGAATATAAAAAGAAACAGAGACCTCAGAAAATCCGGATGCTGGATGGATCTGTGAAGACAGTGATGGTGGATGATTCCAAGACTGTGGGGGAGCTCCTGGTCACTATTTGTAGCAGAATAGGTGAGCATTCATAAACCTTCATTATATCTTTCGTTTAGTTTTTAATTACAGGCCTCTTCTTTTTTCCACCTGCATTTGATCTCTAGGCAACTTTGAATATGTCTTAACATGCCGAGTTCTGCCCAATCCCCAGAGGCTGTGTCCATTCTCCCAGCTTGCCAGTACATGAAACATTTGCACTTCTCACTAAGTCATAGTGGAGGGCTTTCATTTCTCTCTCCAAAACAAGGAGATTTTCCAATGGAAAGTCATGTGTAATTCAGCCTTCTGCCCATCGCTGCCTTCTATTCTATACGAGCACTGTAGATGTTCACTATCTCCTTGAGTACTTACGATGACAGTCCATATGATTGATTATTAGACAGTTTTTCTTCTTGTGATTTCTATTAGTCTCCCCAGAGAACAAGTCTGCCTTCTTTCTAATGAAGCCCTTCAAATATTTGAAGAAAATAGACTTGCCTTTCTTAGTTTTCTCTTCATGCAAAGGGAGCCTAGTTCCTTCAGACACTTCTTGTGTGACACTGTCTTGCCTTCTTCTGCATGACGTCCTCTGTGGCAGTGTTTCCCAAAAATTATTACAGATGAGAGAATTGAATGTGACAAAAGTTTTACTGTAAGTGTGACTTCTTTGGGTACAATTTCACTACTACATTTTTAGGAAACCTTCATGAAAGAAATTACTTAGCACTGGAGATTCTGTATTGTCATAGTGACCACAACCCTGTGAAAATGTACGAAGGTCTTCAAAGACATTTTGGAAGAAAGAGGAAATCAGAGTCTGAGTTTTAAAAATTTGTTTTTGAAAAAAAAGTGTTCAAGTTTGTTACCTGTTTTCCCGCACAGTGTGAATATGACTTTACTAGCTGAAGCTCCCGCATTTAATTTGACGTGGCCACCTCCCTGACCCTCACATTAGTAAGGCTGCTTCTGGTTCTTTGCCACCAGGAGCTCCTTGGAATATCACAGGCCTTAGGCTGGAAGAGGTTGACAGTAATTTAATTATTTATAATTGTAACCTAATTTCCAATTTTTAGGAATCACAAATTATGAAGAATACTCCTTAATCCAAGAAACTATTGATGAAAAGAAAGAGGAAGGAACGGGCACACTCAAAAAAGACAGGACACTGTTACGAGATGAGAGGAAAATGGAGAGGTTGAAGGCCAAGCTGCACACAGATGATGACCGTAAGTGTTTGCAGAGGAAGCATGATACAGACACACAGGCTTTGCTAAGCCTTACTTCCCTCCCACCATCTATATGACCCAGGACAGGATTTTTGGTTTTTGTTTCTTAAAACTCTATTTAAAAAAAGTAGGCTGGGCACAGTGGCTCACGCCTGTAATCCCAGTACTTTGGGAGGCCGAGGCAGGTGGATTACCTGAGGTTGGGTTTGAGACCAGCCTGGCCAATGTGGTGAAACCTCATCTCTGCTAAAAACACACAAAAAATTAGCTGCACGCCACTATTCCCAGCTATTCAGGAGGCTCGGGCAGGAGAATCACTTGCACCTGGGAGGTGGAGGTTGCAGTGAGCTGAGGTCGCACCATTGTACTCCAGCCTGGGTGATAGAGTGAGACTCTGTCTCAAAAAATAAATAAATAAAAATTTTTTAAAAAGTCACTGTAATACCATTTCACATCTAAAGAAATATCTTAATATCAGATATACAAATCATGTTCACATTTTCTTCATTATCGTCTAAAAATTTTTTTAGTAGTTTGAACTGGGATCCAAATAAGATTGTTTTGTTTTACTAAGAGTCTTTCCATCTCTCTTTTTTAATGGACTAATACCAATAATGATGTGTATTTATGGGGTGCAGTGTGATATATCTCTGTAGACATTGAAGGATTCAATCAAGCTAATTAACATATCCATCACCTCACTAATTTATCTTTTTTTGTGGTAAGCATTTTTGAAATATATAATGCATTATTATTAACTGTGGTCACCACTCAGTGCGATAGTTCATGTCTTTTTGCAGTTTTTGTATATGTGAAGAAACCAAATTCTTACTTGTACAGCATTTCATACAGTCTGGAATTTGTTCATCGCATACCTATGGTGTCATTTAACATGTTCCTCTGTCCCTTTTAATTCCTTAGATCTGGAGGCTTGACTAGATTTAAGTGTTTGTATTTATTTTAATAAAGATGCTTTCTTCAGTGGTGATGTGCACTTCCATCAGGAAGTTGTTTCTGGTTTTCTTTTTTGGAGGGATGTTTAACATCCATCAATGACCATTGCCTTAGACCCATTATTTCCTTAGGAGTTAAAAATAGTAGTAGTGGGTTGGGCGTGGTGACTCATACCTGTAATTCTAGCAGTTTGGGAGGCTGAGGCAGTTGGATTACTTGAGGTCAGGAGTTCGAGACCAGCCTGACCAACATGGTGAAACCCTATCTCTGCTTGAAAATACAAAAATTAACTGCGTGTGGTGGCACACGCCTGTAATCCCTACTATGCAGGAGGCTGAGGCAGGAAAATTGCTTGAACCTGGGAGGCGGAGGTTGCAGTGAGCTGAGATTCTGCCACTGCACTCCAGCCTGGGTGACAGAGCATGACTCTGTCTTTAAAAAAAAAAAAGTAATAGAATTCTATTATTGGAAATTCGTTTTCCACAGCTGCACAGTTAATTTATGGAAAAGCCAGCACGTAACTCCATGTGTCCCTAAAGCCCATGCTGTTTGCACTTACTGCCCGACCCTCCACTGAAAGAGTCTTAATTTGTTACCTAGTCCACCTAGACTTCCTGGCCTCTTTCCTCCTTTCATTGTATTTGTTTTTGTGGCTGTATCGGGATAACATCATTATTGCCATTGTGTTTATTGATCTTCTGTGAGGCTCTCATTTCCTCTGACCCTTTGTGTGCTTTTTTTTCTTTCTGCCTAATTTGGTTTGCAGTGATATACTTCTTTCCAGGAGACTTTAGTAGAAAAATCCCAAGGATTTATTATTATGTGCAAGAGACTCTCCCAGGTACCGTGGGAGATGTGGGAGACACGTTTTCTGTACTCAGGTTGCTTATAATCTAGAGACGCTGGTGATAAGGACTTAACTCACAATGTGTTTTAAGCCCGCAGAGGAGTGTTGGAGTGAGAGCTGTGAAAGGGTAGAGGGGAATGATCAAATCCTGTACACATAGATGAGAGAACAGGGTTCTCAGAATGACTGAGATTTAAGCTGACCCATGGCACGGTTCTGCCAGCCCCGCTTTACTGTTGTCTCCCCCAACTCCCTCCATACTTTCATTTTCTTCCTCTTTTCTACTTGAGGTCAGAGGTAACTTACTATGCTCAGAGCCTGTAAATCACTTTATTAGCTGAGACTGGAGTATCTGCCCTCCACCCTGCCACCGGAGAGGCAGCATATTACACATTCATTGTAGTGCTTTAGCTATAACTTTAGGAATGACTGGGAATTTTCTCCCTCATTTCCATTTTGGCTGGTCATTTGGTAGATGTGAAATTATTTTGCAAAGCTTAAAAACCACAGTTCTAATGTAAGAAGTAACTATAAGTATCAGAGTTATAGAAATCTACATCACACTGCTCTTTTGGTAAATTCCCTTTAATTGAGAGGAAAAATAAACACAGTTCTCTTATATGTCTTGTTGTGTTGCAGTAAATTGGCTGGATCACAGCCGAACATTCAGAGAACAAGGAGTAGATGAAAACGAAACGTTGCTGCTTAGACGGAAGTTCTTTTACTCTGATCAGAATGTAGATTCGAGAGACCCTGTGCAGCTGAACTTGCTTTATGTTCAGGTACAGTATTTACTGCTCAGACACTGAGGTTGATGAGATTGCAGGAAGCTCCTGGCTGTATCTTGTGGCGAGCAGGAGGGCGGCGCTGGCTTCTGCCACGTTTATGGCATCGTTTCCAGCAGGCGTTGCTGCTGGGTCCAAGCTTGTGTTTGGTTGTGGTGCAGGTTGATATTCTGGATGAGCAGCTGACCATCCAGAGTAGGGCCTCCCTGTGGCTTCCCAGACTGTGACCTGGTAGCCAACACTGTCCCTCTCTGCCAGGCTTTGGTGACCTGGTAGCCAACAGTGTCCCTCTCTGCTGGACTTTGAGAGACAGTTGTATTTCACTTCACTGGCTCACCACTTCAAGTGCACTAAAGGTTTCTTAGCTGGCATCTTAGATTGCAAGAGAATATTGGTCAGAAAATCAGGACTTCTCATTAACTGGAAGATATCCTCTCAATAACCTTTCATGTGGTTACCCTTAAGTAGTTGTTAAACTGACAAGCCATTTAACATGTCTGAGTTTCCCAGTGTGAAGATGTGGATTGTACTGGATTGTCCCCAAGGTTGCTTGTGGCTCAAGGAAAACATCATCCATCTTTGTCCTCTCCTACCAGCTTCCTTTCTTCCTTTCCTTCCCTCCCTCCCTTTCCTCTCCATATTTATCCATCTGTCTGCCCATAGAAATAATGTAGGGGTTGGCAAACTACAGCCATGCCTTTTGCCTGTACTTGTGAATGAAGTTTTATTGTAACACAGCTTATGTATTCAAGTATTACATATTGATAAATCCCCTTGAGGGTTATGTAGTTGTTACACATACCTTCTGTGGCTGTTCTCGCATTCTGGTGACAGAACTCAGTAGTTGTGACAGAGACTGTGTGGCCCAGGAGGTTTGAAATATTTACTGTTTGGCCTTTTAGAGAAGTTTCCTGACCCCTGACTTAGTGGATGGAAGAACGGCATGGAAAGAGGGCTGAGAGGAAAGAAGTGGGGAGGCCAAAAGGAGAGAGAGAGCAGGGCAGTGTAAAGATGCTTGTTGGCTTAAGGCTCAGAGTGATAGCTGAGAGTGTCCATCTTTGGGTGATTTGGGGGTCATTTAGAGAAAGGAAAGGCAGAAAGGAGGGCAGGGGAAAACAACAGCAGTGACGGATGGAGAACTGGGAGGGGGAGGAGTTCAGACACAACCAGCTCCCCATTTTAGGATGCCTTCGCTTGTCCTTTCCCCTGCTGTCTTGAATATTGAATTCTTGTCTCTGTGTGTGTGCGCCTATCGCCTTTCTTTCTCTTCTTCTCTTACATTGGTCTTTATCTGGGGATGGGAGTTGGGTTGATTTTACCTCTAGATATTTGATTAGCTAGCTTTATGATTTAGGATTATAAAAAGTACACTGAATTTGTCTTTTGGCCTCTTTGAAGCTGATCATTTCATATGAATTTCCTTGGCCTCTTTTTATAATCACTTCTGCCTTTCTGGATTGTCGTCAGACTTTGCTTTTGCTGTACCGGACATCTCTAATGTTTTCCATCTGCAGGCCATTTTGGACAAAGGTTTGTTTTTCTTTCGCCTTAGTTTTCTCCCATGTGGTGATCATCCACTGTGTCCTGCACATGTCACCATGGGTCGGCTGGCACTGTCCCCTGCTCCACAGAGAGAGTGTGCTGGGCCATGGGAATGTGTCAGTGGAGAGAACGCGTCGCTCCCCCAAGCCTCTGATGCTTTTCCTTCTTCCTGTGTTTCAGGCTCGGGATGACATCCTGAATGGCTCTCACCCTGTCTCCTTCGAGAAAGCTTGTGAGTTTGGTGGATTTCAAGCCCAGATACAATTTGGACCTCATGTGGAACATAAACATAAACCTGGATTTTTAGAGTAAATGACATTTTGTTTTTCTTTTTTTCTCTTTTCTCCTCTCTTCTTTTCCTTTCACCTTTTTATTTTTGAGCTAGGTATCTAAGATCATACCCTAATTTCATCATTTTTGAGAATGCTAGCTTGTCTTCAATCAAGTAGATGACCAAATTTGCAGATTTTGGGGAAAGCAAGATAAATTGAGAAGTTTTTCTTGCTGAATGGAAATTCATTGATCTGTGTCCCCCTCCACCCCCCCTTTTTTCCCGTGTACTTCATCTTAGTGAAGAGGAAAGTTAAAAAAAAAAAAAAAAAAAAAAAACACTCCAGTAGGGCTATGGTGTGACCGCCAATGGGGGAGTAAGGGGGAGGACATGAGCTTTCCTGTAGGATGTGCCAGTCAGCATGAGATGTGTCCAGTAGGCCATTCATGGTATTGTGCATTCATTGTATTTGTTCAAGTGTATCGCAGGGAGAGGATAACGGAGAGGCTTCTTTGACCCTTGTCCCCACTTTCACTTTGGTGGAAAGTAATTGGGACCAGTATATGCCTTTGAGTAAGAAGAAAAGTTAACTTTTCTTCTGGTGCCAGGGAATGCCTGGCCAATATGCTCTTTGGTCTAAACTGAGTTGTTAACCCCGCAAAAAGCAAACCTTTGTCCTTGGATTAGTGAATCCCAGGGAGCCTTTACAAGGTGATGCTGTGTCCTGCAGTGTGCCACACATTGTGAGTCTGAGGCTGAGGATGGCTCTGAGCAGTTCCTACCACCTACTTAGTTCTGTATTCTCCAAATAAGTCATACAGCCGGGTGTTCCTCAGGGCCCGCTTTTACCCCACTAGTCTGGCTTCCTTCCTCAGGAGCCTCAGGAAGCGTCCCCTTCTGTTCAGCCGCCTATCGAAGGCCGTGTGCACAAGTTCCTTTAGCAGTTTCCACATTCCCACCTTCTAGCCTCACAGCTGGCCCCTCAGATACAACTGATGTCATCAGCCTGAGGATTATGGCCATGGATATTGAGGAATAAACACCAAGAGCTAGTGAGGCCTTGGAGGAAACAACATTTTGTTTCTGTTTTTAAAGTGCCTGGTGACAAATAGAAAATGGAGGGAAGATTGATGAATCAAAAAAATTGAAATAAAACGTTTACCTATTTTTAGACTTTTGTAGCTGTGAGTTTATGTCTCCCTGGTAGGAAGGAGATCCGAATGTAGCCATTCACCGGGTTCTTATATTGATGATGCTGCCACCCTGGTCATTTTATTAGCTCACTTTCTCCATAGCCCTGGGGCAACTAGTTCTCAGGACTCCCTTGTGAATTGAGAACATAGTATTTCATTTGATAGATATGGAAGAAGCAGGAGAGAGAGAAGTGGCTTATTCACAGTTAAAGAGTTTCTCTGCAAATAGCTTCTGACTTCTAACACCAGGCTCTCATTTTCAAAGGCATTCCTACCTTTCACTGGTCTCCCACTATGCAGCAAAGGTACTTAAAACTGGGATTACAGGGTGCTTTGGTCTATTTCCTAGTATGATGGATCGTACCAACCAAATCATCGTGAATGTTACTGTACAGCTGACTGCCTGTGTCGAGATTACAAACTAATATCAAAGCATTGGTATTGGTCTTAAAACTACCTACTGAAGTTTGTGGTCCTATTGAATGCTGCACACACACACTCCAGCAGCAGTATTCCTCTCTTAATAATCTGAGACCACAAGAGTTAAGCAATTGCATTGAGTTCGTTTCTTTTTTTTCCTAAGATTATAATATCAAGTTTATGCCTGTAGTGGTACCTGCACCCTTATTCAGATTCCAAATTAAAATAAGGTAATTTTGCTTGGTGGCAATTACTTTTCCTTATGAATTTGATTTACTTTTTAATTAGGCCAAATTAGGTAATGAGGCATTTTTACTTAATGTAGATGTTTAATTGTGTACATTGTTGCTTATACCATGCAGGTAAAACTTCTTGAGGATATGAGTCCCTTCTTAATTAAAACAAAACAGTGAGGCCACATTTGTTGATTTGTGAGTTGGATAGTCAGGTCCTGTTTTTACCTGGGCTGTCCCTGGTGACTGACTGGGCTCTCTTTTGCAGCCTTTAGATCTTTCCCAATCTAGCTTTCATATGTGCGATCTGCTTAAACACTTTAGGGTTTTAAAATAATAATGAGAAGGTTGGACTTGTGACAGCCATGCTAAAGATGCAGCCCCCAGAAATTCCAGTTACGTAGTTTCTGAGGTGGGTACATAGGGATGTGAACGAGGGCATATCTTTTAATTTTTTGAAAATTTGCTTAGCATTTTTGCTCAGAGTTGCAATATGGACATTTTTATGAGATTCGCTTTGAACTTTCTTCAGACTCTCCAGCGATTTCTGGATTTGGTACTTCAGTGAAGGTACTCATTTACAATAATGAAAATCATCAGAGTCTGAAAGATTTTCAGAGTTTTCAGGGATTTAAGGATTATTTAATATATCCATCTACCCTACCGATGGGGAGAATAAGTGCTAGAGAGAGACAGAGACAAGGCCCAGGACAGTCAAGTGCGGGGAGCCAGAAGAAAGCCAGGATCTCCTAGATTGAGTCTGATATGCTTTATCTACATGACAGTTTTCCTCAGGTCACCTTCAGAGGGTCCTAAGAAGGGACATTTTATTGGTGCATGAAGTAAAAACGACACATAATCTAGTAATCAGGTATTTGCTTTATGCTTTTCTGTGTTCAGAAAATGCTTGCAGAAAATAGGCCGTGTGATGTGAATTTTTGTACAAATGTGTGGGGTTCGTGTGAAATTTTGTTACCTATGTGTGAGCCTGGTGTTTTTCTTTAACTCACTGAGGACTTGCAGATGTGTTTTATTGTGCCAGGTATAGG
This sequence comes from Piliocolobus tephrosceles, assembly GCF_002776525.5. Taxonomy (NCBI): domain Eukaryota; kingdom Metazoa; phylum Chordata; class Mammalia; order Primates; family Cercopithecidae; genus Piliocolobus; species Piliocolobus tephrosceles. The sequence goes on along the minus strand of NC_045439.1, from coordinate 103,531,524 downwards.
GAAAATATAAGGGAGATATTATATACTAATTCCTTGCTGTTTTTGAATCTACAGTCTGTGTGGCAGATAAATATATGAAATGGTTATTATGCAGAACCAAAACTTGGCTCTGATCATTTCAACAAAGTCCAGCTTTTTAACTGTATTTTAAATGCTGGATGGTCTATTCAGGAAGTTGAAAGTTGCAGTGTAAACTATGCAGGCTACTATGGATTGTTTCTAAAAAGGTGGGAAGAGTATCATGCAAGAAGCAATGTTGATTAGAGAAATTGACAAAGTAGAAGGCAAATCTAAAGAAGAATTAACTCTTAAAACAGCAACAACAAAACATAATAATGACTAATTTCCAGACCCTTAAAAACACTGTGGAAAACTTTAAGAAGTGGTCAGAGTAAAAGCCTTCTATAAACTATATTTTATTGGAGAAGATGAGAGTTACTGGTAAATTTCAGATCTTAAATCGAGTATACTTGATAAAATTGAAGGTGACTCTAGGTGACAGATATAGAATGTTCAATACACAATTTTTTTCAACATTGTGCTATGTTTGGAATTTTTCATAATAAAATTGTTGGGAAAGAAATGAAGATAGCCTGAGAGAATATAGATAGACTGTATATGGAAACAGTGAAAGAAACCAGACTTCACAAATTCTTTAATAAAATTCTAATTACTGGTCAAAACAAACAAGAAGAAATAATCCGTATAGCTTTCAAGCCAGTAGGGGTAGGAGGGAAGAAATGCAGATAGCTTGACCGTTAAAATGGGAGCTGTGCAGGGTGGCTTATGGAAACAAAGTGAAAAGAAGGTCTGGAATAAGATATGGCAAACACTTGTAAATATGTTAGGTAACATACCAAATGTAAGTAAATGAAATGCAGCAGTTAATAAACAGATTCTCATTGAATGGAATTTTTCTTTAAGTCCAGGTCTATATTATCTCTAAAAGACACACGTTTAGACAAAGAACAGAGAGAATGACAGAGGAAAGTTTAAATGCGTTGAAACTGAAATGCCAGGAAATTTCTACTTAAAGTACACAAAATAGACTCTAAGGCAAGCAAAGCATAAGTTGAGATAAAGAAGATTATAAAGATAGAAGGACTAATTTATCAGGATACTAAATAATTGTGAACCTGTATATGTGCCTAACATTGCCTTAAATGTATATAAAGGAAAAATAGACTGTATTGCAATAATTTCAGATATGCAATTTTAGTGAAGTAATTTAACATACTTCCCTCAGTGAATGATTAGTAGAACAAGATCAAAATAGAAGAAAGAAAATATGTAAAAGAAAATAATGAAATAAAAACTACAGAGAATCAATAAAACCAAAAGCTGGTTCTTTGAAAAACTTGATAAACCTTGGGTAAATGTGATCAAGAAAAACAAAAGAAGAAAAAGGCAAAATAAGGTAAAGAGATATTAAAAAGCAGTTGAGAATGTGATAAACTAGGAAAATTAAGAAAAAATGGATAATTAGAAAATTGAAATAAATCTATAATCTTAAAAGAAATTGACTTATCAGTTTAAAATATACCAATCAAAAAACAACAAAATAAACACTAGGCCCAGGTTATTTCAGAAAATAAAAAAGTAAAGGTCTTCACCTTAATTTGAAACTAGCAGAACTGTAATACCAAAAGGAATACAGACAATAGAAAGCTTTTAAATTGAATATAGATGTCTTGCTCAAAAATGTTAATCAAGTATTAACTAAGTCCGACATGACATATGTTCATGCGTAAGTGCAAGTTAGAACTAAATAATGTTTCTTTAAAGAAGGCAAAATTCATTTATTTAACAAATAATTTGTTGAGTGCCTTCTACGTGGTAGACACTAGGCTGCTGAAGATACAGCAGTGAAAAACACAGTCAAACATTTCTGCCCTCATGGAACTTAAATTCTAGTGCAGAAAGGCAGATGATAACTAATAAGTAAGTAAAATACATAATATATTAATGATGATGAATGCCAAGATAAAAAAGCAGAAAAGGGGAATAGGGAGTTTGTGTATTTTAGGGATTGAGAGAGAACTTGACATTTTAGAATGGAATACCAAGAGACACATCTTAACAGGAGAAAATGTGTTTATATAGTTTACCATGTTAGATTTAAAAAAAAAAAAAAGACTATATGATTGTCTTAATTGCTAGAGAGAAAGAATTTGATAAAATGAAATAATCTTGATGACAAAAGGAAAAACTTCATGGCATGCCAGAAATTCATGAAAACCTTTTTGGTCTAAACAAGTATGATAATTAATAGTTTAATATTAATTCCCTTTAACGTCCAGAAGGATGCCTGCTATCAATGCTTCTTATCAACATGGTACTAAATATCCTAATGAGTGCAATAAGGAAAGAAAAAGAACTAAACCGTATCAGGATTAGATAAACAAAACTGTCATTAGTTGCAGGTGATAGGATTATCTACATAGATAATCAGTCAGTCTACAGAGAACCTTGCTGGAATTAACAAGACTTTTAAGCGAGGTCTTTAGAAAAAAAAAAAAAAAAAAAAATCAACGTATAATAGCAAATAGTATTCCCATACAAATCAACAAATAGGAAATATAATTGAAAAAAGGGAATTATCTTTTATAGTAGTTACAAAAAGTATAATTTACCTAGGAAGACAGCTGTCCAGTGATCTCTAAGATCTCACCAATAAAATGATAAAAGCTTTTTGAAGAGCATAAAAGGCAGTCTGAGTAAATGCTATGCTATTGCTATGTTAATGGGTAGGAAGACTTGATATCAGGTAAAGTACTTCTACCCAAACTTACTAGACTCAGTTCAATTCCAGTCACTTACATAATAATGAGAAAACTTATCCTTAAAATGGACATCTCAATAAAGCTGTTAAAAATTAATATGAAGTAGTCAAGGCTCAATAATGGTAAAGGCTAATTGAAGATATATGAAGGACTCATACATCTACCACAATTTTTTATAAAGATAAAATAATTAAAACACTATATTAGTGTCATAAGGTGATACAGTAATTCAAAAGATTGATAAATCTACCTTTATTAAAATTAAAATATCTTATTAGGAAAAGACATCATCAACAGTAAAGCTCCAAACTGGAAAAAGAAATTTACATATCTGCAGTGCATACTCAGGATCAGATTAATATCCAGAAGGTATTAAAAAAGAAAAAAAAATCTGAGAAAAAGATCACCCAGGATATCAGTAGGTACTTTAAAGAGAAGGAACTGTAGTTGGCTTATAAAGACATGAAAAGATGTTTAACTTAATAAGTGATTCAGAAAATGCAAAATCAAAAGGTATAGAGCATTTCATATCTCTCAGATGGGCATACATTTAAATGTGTGAAGACACGAAGGTTCTTTATAGAGGAAACAAGGTATTTCAGAATACGAATCTTTATATTTAAAAATATATACACAAAGAGAAACCAGATGTATTATTGTTTATAGACACAAGGAGTTATAGGAAGATATTAAAATATCTGTGGAAACTAACTTCAAAAAAGTGATGGCCAAGCACAGTGGCCCACGCCTGTAATCCCAGCACTTTGGGAGGCTGAGGCAGGCGGATCACCTGAGGTGGGGAGTTCAAGACCAGCCTGACCAACATGGAGAAACCCCGTCTCTACTACAAATACAAAATTAGCTGGGCATAGTGGTGCATACCTGTAATCCCAGCTACTTGGGAGGCTGAGGCATGAGAATCACTTGAACCTGGGAGGTGGAGGTTGCAGTGAACCAAGATTGCATCATTGCACCCAGCCTGGGCAACAAGAGGGAAACTCCGCTCAAAAAAATAAATAAATAAAATAAATGGCTACCTAGTAAAGAAAGGATATGGGACTTCCACTAATTCTGTAATCTCTACTTTAGTAACAGAAGAGAATTAGCAATCATAAAGCAGATATGGCAACATGCCAACATGTATTTCTCCTTGGTGGTAGGTATATAAGTTATAAAGCATATACTTTTCTATAATTTGAAATATTTCACACTCAACTTTTTTTTTTTTTTTTTTTTGGAGACACGGTCTCACTCTGTCACCCAGGCTGGAGTGCAGTGGCGCCATCTCAGCCTCCACCTCTCTGGCGCAAGCAGTCCCCTCACCTCAGCCTCTCAAGTAGCTGGGACTGCAAGAATGCACCACCACGCCCGGCTAACTTTTGTATGGGGTCCCAGTTTGATGCCCAAGCTGGTCTCGAACTCCTGGGTTCAAGCGATCCACCCTCTTCAGCCTCCCAAAGTACTGGGATTACAGGCTTGAAACAGCACACCCAGCTCACTGAACTTTTTTTTTGTTTTGTTTTAAAGATGTTTGCAGTATCTAGGCTTGAAGTGATAAAAGCTTATATTCACCAAAGTTGGATATTTAATACGTGGCAAAGGCAAAAGTAATAGGCACTGGAGGCCAGACAGAAAGGTTCCATGACTCTGCATGTTACGGAAAGAAATGGTCCAAGGGCTGAGAGTGGGCAGGAAGGTCACAGGCTTAGGAAACCTCTCTCATCCTTGACTCCCACAGCCCCCTCTTCCTGTTTGGGAATTCCTCGGAAGTATTTTACTGAGAAAACAAAGCGACCCAGGACATGAATCTTTGTTGAGAAAGAATTCACAGTGGACTTGGAAATTTCCCCCCACAAACTCAAGATAATTCTACTGTCAACAAGCAAAGCTTTTGACCCAGTAGGAGGTCTTAAACCAGTTTTTCACTTGGCTTCTGTTCAAACACATATTCCTCCTTTGGAGTTGATCATCTGTGTGCTTTTGTCAGAATAATTTGGCCCTTGATTCTCTGTTTTCAAACTAACCAGAAATCTGGCATTTCAACCTCTGTTTTCATCAGCTCTCTTACATTATATTCTTCACCACCATCCTCCCACTAAATTAAAAGTAAAATGCAGTAAAAAGCCACTTGCGTACTTCTTCCCTGTGAACTTCTGTCTTGTGTTTCTGACAGCCTGGAGCTCTCCTATCCTCTCAGTTTTGGAGGTAGCGAACATTCTGTAGTGTCTGTATTGTTTCATCCTAGCTGTCTTCTGAGATTGGTGCCTATCTCCCTAACGACTTTGAAACTCCAGAACTTTCAAACCAGGAACCGCTGAACATATCCAGCCCTGCGCTATCTCTGAGTTCCTGGGCAGTGGCATGTCCTTATATTAAAGGACATTTGGATTGGTTCAGGATGACAGAACTGCTGTGTGACCAAGATAGGACTTCAAACCCATTTCCTTTGTTTCTACCATGCTGCTGTGGTTTGAATGTGTTCTTTCCAAAGTTTGGGTGTTGCCAAAGTGATAGTGCTAAGAGGTGGGGCCTCAAGACATGATTAGGTCATGAGGACTTTTCCCTCATGAATGGGATTAAGGCCCTTGAAAAAGGGGCTTCACACAGCATTCAGCTAGCTTGCTCTTCTGCTCCTTTGCCTTGTGAGGACACAGCCTTTCTCCCCTCCCCAGAGGATGCCACCCCTACCAGACAGCTGAACCTGCCAGTGCTTTGACCTTGGACTTCCCAGCCTCCAGAACTGTGTAGAAACAAATTTTCTGTTCTTTATAATTGAATTATAAATTACAGAATTAAGCATAATTAAATATAATTAAAAGACCGGTCATTACCCAATGTGTGGTATTCTTTTGCAGCAGCACAAACTGACTAACAAGCTGTTTTCCCTTTCCACCTTTTCTTGCCATTCTGAGTGTTTCCCAGCTCACTCAGTGCTTCCCTCCACCTGCATTATCACCTTACTTAACCAGAACTTAACTGCTACTCTCACTTGCAGACATTTTGACCTTTGAGTCTGGATTCAAATCCAAGTGTGTCTGAATCTGTAATTTGAGTTTTCAGCCCACTGTGTCAGTGGTTCTGCAACTTCATCTGATCAGAATTATCTAAAGGGCTTATTTAAAGATGCCGGGCCTCACCCCCAGAGCCTCTTATCCAGCAGGTGTGAAGCCTGAACACTGACATTTCTGTCACATTCCCAGGTGCTGCTGATGCTGCTACTCCTGGGGCCACACTCTGAGAACCTTATGTGATACCAGATTTGACATGTTGTTGTTAATTATTTGGTGATTCAACATCAAGGTTGGAGTCAGGATCCTGGGTGTTCCAGCATCCTTTGGGTGATGCTGTCCCTATTGTACCTCCACCATCCCTCCCCTCTCTTCCTCCACCCTGTGCTGAGTGGACACTCTGCTGCTTTGTTTGTATGTTCTTTTTTTTTTTTTTGAGACGGAGTCTCGCTCTGCTGCCCAGGCTGGAGTGCTGTGGCCGGATCTCAGCTCACTGCAAGCTCCGCCTCCTGGGTTTTACGCCATTCTCCTGCCTCAGCTTCCCGAGTATCTGGGACTACAGGCGCCCGCCACCTTGCCCGGCTAGATTTTTGTATTTTTTAGTAGAGACGGGGTTTCACTGGGTTAGCCAGGATGGTCTCAATCTCCTGACCTCATGATCCGCTCGTCTCGGCCTCCCAAAGTGCTGGGATTACAGGCTTGAGCCACCGCGCCCGGCCTTGTTTGTATGTTCTTATGGATTCCCTCAGCTCTCACAAATGAGGCAACATCCCTTGTTTTCAATTCGTATGAGCGATAACACTCATAGGTTGGAAACCTCTGCTTTTCAAGTGATAAAAACCAACTTAGAGAAATGGTGACTTCTCTGTGGTCATGCAGTGACTTGATGGCAGCCCTGGGACAGATAAGAGGCAGTTTACGTTTCCCCAAATCATAGCTGCCTCCCTGTGTACTTGTAACTTACGGCCAGACTAGGAAACATCTTTGAAACTTCTCTTTTGGAATTACTTGTAGAGGCAGCTTAAATTTTACATAAGAAAATGAGGTTTGATTATGTACACACAATGAAATAACATTTAGCCTTAACAATGGAGATGCTGCCATTTGTGACAATATGGATGGGCCTAGAGGACATTATTATGTCCTCTGAGTGAAATAAGCCACACACAGAAATGAAAATACTGTGTGGTCTCACTCATATGTGGAACCTTAAAACGTAACAAAGAACTCAAATACACAGAAACAGAGAGCAGGAAAGTGGTTACTGAGGGTAGGGAAATGGGGAGATAGTGGTCAGAGGGTACAGAGGCTCAGTTACATAGGATAAATAAGTCTAGAGGACTGATGTTCCTTATATACAGCGTGAGGGCTATAGTTAATAGTATTGTATACTGGAAATTTACAAAGAGTAAATTTTAGGTACTTTTACCACACACATAAAAACTGTGAGATGATGGATATGTTAATTTGCCTGACTGTAGAAATTCTTTCACTGTGTATATTATATGAAAACATCACATTGTATACTTTAAGTATATACAATAAAATCACAAAATTGCATCTCATCCTTCAAAAAGTAGAAAATGAGGTTTTGGTGACATCTGTATTTGAATTCTGATCCTGCTCCCCTGAATGTGTTAAATTCTCCTTCCCTGATTCCACCGGCTTCTGGGCATTTCTGTAAAACTCAGTGGCCACCACCTGGTCTTCATTATCATAATCTGATTATTATCTTATTCCACAGGGTCTGAAATACTGATCATGTGGGATGTTGTTTGACTAAAGAGTAACTTGGAGCGGTCAGGGTGTGTGGTGGCCCACAGTATGGTCCCCAGTGCCCACGGATGAGACAGCATGTGGGCTGTGGCCCTGGGCAACTTAGCATCACTGATCCTCAGAGTCTGTGTGTAGAATGGGGTCTTTGCTTCCCACGGCTTTTGTCAGTACTCAGTGAATCTGCTAGTGCTTGTAAAGCACCTGAAAGGGTTTGGCCTTCGGTAAATGGCAGCTGTTTTAATTGTAGAAACACTCTCCCTTCATCTGGTTTGGACTATTAGTTGGATAATCCAAAAAGTCATTTAAAATGTAGAATCGTAACAGGTGACATCTACCGCTTGAAACCCATTATTCTAACTTTGAACTTAACACATGTGTTGCTAGTGTTTTGATGTAGGGCTAAGGTTTTTTCCTTGTGTGAATCTCCTGATTGGATTTCTACAGTGTCTTGCATGAACCATGCATAATGCATAATCTGTGAGGGAATTTAAAGACAACCATGAAGCGATCTGAGGACAGAATAGATTTCCATGAAATTTTTCTTTTTCAGTATTTGACAGTTGTCTCATCTATATGTCATTTAATACATTTTATGACTATTACCTTTAGGAGAATGCAGTAGCTCAATTTTTGTACTATTTCAGCAGCTCATGGGCTATGTCAGTATGTCACCTAATCATGTGCTATCCAGCCAGCCACAACAAACTGGAGAACAAATACAGTGGACTTGACCAGAGCAGAAGTCAGGGTTTATGAGAGAGCAGTCTGTTGGCTGCAAACTTTCAACCTCTCATGGATCTTAGAGAGTCTACTAGAGTTTAGTGTACTAACTTTACTGTTATTATGACTGCATTCAGAAAGGGCCATGCTTAAAAGGCTGGCAGTAGAGTTTGGCAGAGAAGTGAGTTCTCAATGCACAGTTTGTAGATGGCTGTCCTTTTAAGGTGAGAACATTTAAGGAGACAGTGGGAGGGATTTTGCTTGGCCAGCACTTGCTTAGTTAGGAATATTTCCAATCAGGTTTGACAGTCTGACCCATTTTTTTCTCCGACAAGGCTGACAGATTGCACTTGTATACATGTTCCAGATGTTAGGAGTCTTCCAGACTCAGGTTTGGTAATCAAAACAACAACTGAGCTGGAACTACCGCGCTGCTGCCTGGCAGGCCTTGATGACACCCTGCCTGCTCCCAACTGCTTTGTGCCGAAGTGGCACACATGGCTGATTTACTGGGGAAAATACACGCCACACACATGCGCACACCATTCATATCTTAAAATGGTTTTTAAACTCCCCACAAACCAATTCTTGAGACCTCAGGGGTAACACCTCTAGTGCACCTTCTGATGTTGTTTTCAGTAACTCCTGAAGACTGCATAGGAGGCAGATTCAGATGGGCTGGTTTGGCAGAGTTTGAAAGAAGGGAGCTTGCTGCAGTACAGGACTGTCTTGCCATAGATGGTCAGCATATTCTACCCTGCTGGTCCCCTGGACACCACCATCTGGCATTCTTCTAGTGACAATCATTGCTCTGAGAGGGCTTGACGTGGAGCCCTTTTTGGGCGCTTTTGCTACCCTTAACCGCGTCTCTGTTGCTGTTGTAGGAGCCACTACCTAGAGGCTGGCCGCAACAGTTCTCTCATGATACCACTTCTTTATTTTAAATGGGCCCCTGGCCTGAAGCAGCTGTGTGTTCAGGTGGACCCACTCTTGTTCTGGGAGGTCAGAGGCTCTCTGCTACTTACTCACATGTCCTGTGCCTTCAGCTAAATCTTTACATCTCTGAAACTCAGCTTCCTCTTTTGTGATGTTGGTGCCTTCCGGCTCTCTCTGAATCGTTCATTTTTGCCCATGAAGTTGCTTAATGATAATTTTAATGTCTAAACTGCTGCAGATTAGATATTTCTTAGATCCCTCCTGCTGACGCACTTGGAATCTCTCTTTTTTTCTCATTAGTGAAATCATACAACTTTTCCTTTGTTACTGGCTTCTTCCCCTTAGCACAGTGTTTCCATGTGGTAGCATATTTCGGTACTTCCTTTAGATCCAAATGATTTTCCATTGTATGGAGAAACCACATTTTATCCATTAGTTGGACTTTTGAGTTATTTTCATCTTTTGGCTCTCATTAATAATGCTGCTGTGAACATTTGTGTGCAAGTTTTTGCGTGGAAGTGTTCTCATTTTTTTCTGGGCATATATCAAGCAGTAGAATTGCTGCATAATATTTTAAGGAACTATCAAACTTTTTTTTACAGCAGCTGTACCGTTTTGCATTCCCGCCAGCAGTGTATGAGGGTTCCAGTTTCTCTATGCCTTTGCCAACACTTGCTGTTGTCCATCTTTTTTATTGTAGCCATCCTAGTGGGTATGTATTGGTATCACATTGTGGTTTTTCTTTGCATTTTCCTAGTGGCTAATAATGTTGAACATACTTTCATGTGCCTATTGGCCATTTGTATCTCTTCTTTGGAGAAATGTCTGTTCATGTCGTCTGCCCGTTTTTAATTGAGTGTTTGTCTTTTCATTATCAGTTAAAGGTTTTTTATATATTCTGCATATATTGTAATATATTGGAATTTCCTCATAAATAATTTGCAAATATTTTCCCCCATTCTATGGATTGTATTTTCACTTTCTTGATGGTGGTATTTGCAATTTAAAAGTTTATAATTTCGAAATAGTCCTTTTTTTTTTCTTTTACTACATGTGCTTTTGGTATTATATCTAAAAACTCTTTGCCTAAATCAAGGTCGTAAAGATTTACTCCTGTATCTTCTTCTGAGAGTTTTATAGATTTAGCTATTACATGTAGGTCTATCATAGATTTTGAGTTAATTCTAGTGTATAGTATGAGGTATGGGGTTCAATTTCTGTCTTTTGCGTGTGAACATCCTGTTGTCCCAGCATTAGTTGTTTAAAAACGTATTCTTTCCCCACTGAATTGTCTTGGAACCCTTGCTGAAAATCAGTTGACTATAAAGGTGAGGGTTAATTTCTGGACTCTCAATTCTGTTCTATTGACCTATTTATCTGTTCTTACATCATTACTGCACTGTCTTTGTTACTAGAGCTTTGTAGGTAAATATATTTCTTATATCTCTTTTAGTTTATTATTATGCCCTCCTTTTCACCACTACTACCAAAATATTTATTTTTGAAGAAGCTAAGTTATTTTCTTAGAATTTCTTGTGTTTGGGTTTGGCTAATTGTATCCTGATGGTATCATTGAACATGTTCCCCTATTCTTTTTGTAAACCCTTATTTAGATTTAGGGACTCAATTAAATTCAGTTTTAATTATGTATTTACTTATTCTTTATTGCCAAGAATACTTCCTAGGTGGGGCTGTATACTTCCTTTTGTATCAGTTGGGAGGCATATATTATCTGGTTATCCTACTTTGATTAATATTAAAATTGATCATTGGGTTTAGATGTTATCAGAGCGATCAATCTGTTAAAAAGTTCCCAATCAACTTGTTATTTTTTTATCTCACAGTCATTGAAATTTGCTTTGATCTATCAGTTATTTCAGTAAGAGTTGTATAATGATGATTTTGGACTTCTTTTATTTTTTCTACATTTATTAGCTGTGATTCTTGCCCTCATCAACATTTAGAAACATCAGAATAAATACTTGTTTCTTTCCCCTCATTTATAATTTTCAGTACAAGTTGGGACCATAGCAGTCTCTTAAGGTGACCAGTGATTTTTTAAAAAAATCTTTGTGGATATTAAATATCTGCGGTTTAACTTAGTGCAGTCATCCTTTTTCTGATGCTTAAATTGTCCCATCACATGGTATTAATTATATGATGTCTGGGATTTGCTTCGGAATAATCCAGGGGAGGTCAGTGGGATGGGGAAATAGATGAGTCATGATTGGCCATGAGTTGATAACTGTTGAGGCTGGATGGATGGGTTTATTATTTTGTTCTCTCTTTTTCAATATGCAGTTTAAAATCATCCAGTTTTTGGCTAATGGGAATTCATTGATACTGGCTCCAGTATTATCTTGGTAACTTCCTTGATTCAAGCCACAAGAAGTCCCAGGAACATTTTATACATTTCCTGCCTCAGACCAAGAATCAGTGATTTATATGAGACTTGGTTCCTTTTAGTGGAAATGGTATTTAGAAGACCACCTGGCCTAGGCACCAGCAGAGATGGCGGGGGCACAGGGTGCTATCAGATTGTTCCTGCTCCTGGCCTTTAACGGGGACGTAGCTAGAAAATGTTTTTCAGGAAAAGAAAAATGAATCAGGTACTCAGGCCAGTATTTCCAGTTCAGATAAAAGTTGCGGAATGTTTAGCCAAGTCTTTTTGCATTTTGTTTATTTTTATCTATTTTATGCTGAAAATGGTTCCTAACAACAACTATAATTACTCATTTACTTTATCCTAATTATATATAACATCCTACTTATATATAATGTAACATCCTAATTTTATTGTATGTGTGTATGTATAGACAGGAGGGAAAGTAGATGTTAGTTTGAAATACTAATATTTTTACTAACAAGTCTACTATGGTTTATTTTGTCCATAATATCCTACAAGGGATATACAGTCAAAAGACTGTTTTGCAAAGTTACTTGACGTAATTATTCTCCCTGTAGTTATGCTGTCAACTTGATAGACGGTTTTAGTTTGCTTTAGATTTTTAGATGTTGCTTTTTTTTTTTTTTTTTTTGCAATTTCATGTGGTTCTAAAGTGAAAACTATAATACAAGAAATACAGAAGTTTAGTTTCCATCCTTGTTCCCTTCTCCTTGTTTTTCCCCTCTTCCATGGAGAACCATTTTTATTAGAACTAGGTTTATCTTGTATTTTTTAAAAATATGTAGACAATAGAAAATAATGTTTTTAAAATAAGTATCTCCTTCGTTTCTTACAAAAGGCAGCATACTATATACTCTTGTGCTCTTTTTTTTTTTTTTTTTTTTTAACTTTACAATAGATCCTGGAAATTCTTTCTTCTTTAAATATGTTAGTTTGACCTTTTCTGTCATACTAGTTTTATGTCCGTGTCCTTATTCAAGTGCATCGTAGGATATAGCAGTCTGTTATTAATTACTCTGTAAAATATTGGGAGACTTAGTGAGTTAACTGTGAGTTTTATTAAATGTCTTTGCTTTGCTTCTCATCATAGAACATGATAAATGCCTTTCCTTTTTAAATGTCTCTCTCTTAGTCTGAAGGAATTCCTGCCCAAAGAATATATCAAGCAGAGAGGAGCTGAAAAGAGGATCTTTCAGGTATTGGAAATGTACAGAACTTTATTATTCTCCTCACTCCCCATCCTCATTTATTAGTATGAGGGGGCCTCTGCGCATAATAGTTTTATACCTCGTGCCTGTACTCTTACATAGTAAATGATTAGTGACTCAAGAGTAAAGAAGCTGACAGTTCTACTTTGGGCAGATTTATTATCTTAATCCATATTTTCTTGCTAAAGGTTACCTAGCCCTTCTGAGAAAAATGTGCATACATTTAATTTCAAAGGCATTATCTTGGTAACATTGAAACAAGGCGATAGACCGTTAACATGCACTGAGGAAGGATCTACAAGTAGCCTCTTTGTCCTGAGATTTGTTTTTTGAAACTGGAATTTGGAAATTAGCGCCTGTTAAAAATCCAGGATTATTCTAAAAGTCAGACTTGTCCAGTCTACACAACCAGTAAGAAAAGCCCTAACACAAACTTTGGCATGCCACACTCTAAGGAATCCAAGATACCAAAGTCGTCTTTGATCCTGAAATGTAAATATAAATTAAAATACAAATTTCATGCATATAAAACATACTTTTCTCCAATATTGTTTCTGAGTACTATCGTGTACAGGCATGTATTTACCCTATTCTTTAGAAAGTTATACTTTTTTTTTTTTTTGAAGCAGAGCCAAGACAAAGTGCAATGGGGTGATCTCAGCTCACTGCAACCTCCGCACCCCACCCCCCACCCCCTACCCACTACCCCACCCCCGTTCAAGTGATTTTCGTGCCTCAGCCTACCAAGTAGCTGGGATTACAGGCATGTGCCACACTACCCGGCTAATTTTTGTGTTTTCAGTGGAGATGGGGTTTCACCATGTTGGCCAGGCTGGTCTCAAACTCCTAATCTCAAATGATCCACCCACCTTGATCCCAAAGTGTTGGCATTATAGACATGAGCCACCACACCCAGCCAATACATTTTGGATAGATGTTAGAATGACACCTCTCCTGAGAAGAACATTTTTCTTGGTATCATTTAAAGTCTTGGCCCTCAACCATTTGGGACATAGAGTCCTTTGAAAATGTGATTGCAGTTATGGACCCTGTTCCCACCACACGGCATGTGTGCATGAATTGTCGCATTTAGTTGTGAAGTAATGTGGGCTACTTGGGCTCAAACTCTGGTTTGAAATCCCTATGTTAGAACTTCCTGTGTGCTCTGATCCTTGGTCAGCAGTTGCCTGTGTCATGGAGGGGCCTCAGACACAAACATCACTTAATGATCATTCCTAGCCCCTGTGTCCACCACATACAGTAACTACCTCTCTCTGCTGGCAGAGATGCAATAACTGCTCCCGGCTACTGTCACTTTTGCAGGAGCATAAGAACTGCGGAGAGATGAGTGAGATAGAAGCCAAGGTCAAGTATGTCAAACTCGCACGGTCCCTCCGCACATATGGCGTGTCCTTCTTCCTGGTGAAGGTGAGTTGGGCAGAATGGGGAGGGCATTTACCTCGGCCACTTCTTTTTTCTTTGGTTCAAGCATTTGCTGTTAAGTCTGGTTTGTCCTGCTCACCCTGCTAGCATTTGCGGGTGGAACATCTGGCTAGTGCTGACCTGCGTTTAGCTGCACCACAGCCATGAGGGGTATGACCTGCGGGCTGGTGAGTGAGCCCTGCTGTCCAGGAGCCCCTGGGCAGCTGGGCTTTGGCTGAGATCACTGTCAGGGCTATAAAGTCCCTGAAGGAGTGAGTTCACTTTTCCTTGTTATTCCTTCTCCTGACAATGTTTCATTTATGACGGTCAAGAGTCCTGTGGACTAAGTGAAGGCTCTTCACCACTGCAGACCAGATCGAATTCATGTGGTAAATATGATGCTTAATTTGTAAACTTTAAGACAGGACTTGGGATTTTACGGCCTTCAGGTCTGTTTTCATGGGAATTTTCTGTTTTCCTACTAGAGGAAAAGAGGCGTGTCTTTGAAATTGCACCTGCGAGCGAGCCCAGGTTGGCCCTTGATGGGTGTCATCTTCACTTGACTGACAACTCTTCTGGTTATCTTTGTTACCCCTTTGCTTTTCCTAACCTCAGGGAAATGATACTCTCTTTAGTTGTCTGACTATTAGGTTTCACATATTTCTACTTGTTTTGCTTTGGCCCCTTTGGCCTCTCGCCTGGGGCCCTGGAGAAAGCTCTAACTTATAGTGAGTCTTCTTGTGTTGCTTTCAGCAAATGGAAGCAAACCAGCCGTGTTGCGGCTGCATCCAGGGACTGAAGTTGGAAGGATAAAACTGACCAGACTAAGAAGGTGTCTCTCCCCACAGCCAAAGAGAACTACCAAAGAGAAGAAGTTATATTGTCCTCTAAGATGTTTTCCTTGACTCCACTCCTCATTGGAGCAAGCTGCCTCATTTGGAGAGAGGAGATAGCAAGAAGTTATGTGTCAGAAAGCCATATGCTGCGTGCTGATTAGTTATTAGTACATCATCCAAACTAGCTCTCAGTTTTACACCCAAAATCGCTGGGGCCTTTGCAATGAAGAAAGTGTATGTCAGTCACCTTCTTTTTAAGAAAAATAATTGAGAGGTTGAATCTTTTACGTTTAGTGGCAGTTTTAAAGTATCAGTGAATATTTGAATGGCACTGATGCCATCTAGGTAACAGTGACTCCACTTATCAATATTAATAATAACAGCAATAATGTTTAGTAAACAGCCATCCATCAAGCTTATCTCATTCAAACCTATCAACAACCTAAGGGCAAAACTACTATTAGTATCTTCTTTTTGTTTTTGGAGACTCTCACTCTGTGAGTCTTTTGTTTTTGGAGAATCTCACTCTGTCGCCCAGACCGGAGTGCAGTGGCGCAATCTTGGCTCACTGAAACCTCTGCCTCCTGGGTTCAAGCAATTCTCCTGCCTCAGCCTCCCAAGTAGCTGGGACTATAGGCGCATGCTGCCACACCCGGCTAATTTTTTGTATTTTAGTAGAGACAGGGTTTCATCAAATTGCCCAGGCTAGTCTTAAACTCCGGAGCTCAGGCACTCCACCCACCTTGGCCTCCCAAAGTGCTAGGATTACAGGCGTGAGCCACAGCACCCAGCCGTACTATCTTCTTTGTGTAAGTGAGAACACAGAGGCCCAGCTAGATCCAGTGATTCAGTTGGGGCCATAAGGCTAGTAACTGAAGAAGCCAGGGCTTGAGTTCAGGTCTCCCTGATTCACAGATGGTGTTCCCAGCCTCTAGCTGTACTGCCTTAGCTGGAGTGACCCCATTTGAGAGGCAGTCACCTGCTTCCACCGTTCTAGCTTCCCATCTGTGCCCTGAACACATGGGGAGATCTGCTCGTTTTAGAAATTGTGCTTTTCATTGATTATTGTGAAGGGCATCCAGTAGTAAATGAGCTCCAATGCCTTGCAGGGACAAAGATTAAACAGATTTTCATCATGTCCACTGCTAATGGCATCAATTTCCATTTATTTTCTTGAGTTTCCCTGTAGTCCTCCCAGTATTAAATTCATCTCTTACATTCACATCGTCTTCCATTAATACCATCAGGCTTCACACACAGTCAGTTTCAACGATGTGCTTGCATATAGGTTAGTAAATTTAGGATAATAAAGAACATACAGAAATCTGTAATTAGGAAGAGACGTTGAACACCACATTGTAGAAAAAATCAGTTTGTTCTCCAGTGACAATTTAGAACCTAAGAAAAATCGGTCCATGGTCACTAGGATAATTTGAGAGAGAGCAAAGATCTCGTTATAGCAGGGTCTTGCAGATTTGATCAAACCAAATCTCTGTTTACAAAATTACTTAAGGCATAACAAGAACATGAGAGACCTTTTTTCCCTTCCTTCCTTACTCCTTCCTTCCCTCTCCTCTCTCTCTGTCTTTCCCTTCTTTCTCTATATTTTTTTAAAAAATTGCATCTCTTTGAAGGAAGAAAGGATTAAGAAAGTAGGCAGCACTTGCAACTTTTTTTTTTTTTGAGATGGTGTGTCCCCCAGGGTAGAGTGCAGTGGCGCAATCTCGGCTCACCACAACCTCCGCCTCCTATATTCAAACAATTCTCCTGCCTTAGCCTCCCGAGTAGCTAGGGTTACAGGCATGCACCACCATGCCCAGCTCATTCTGTATTTTTAGTAGAGATAGGGTTTCTCCATGTTGGTCACACTGGTCTCGAACTCCCGACATCAGGTTATTCTCCTGTAATCCCAAAGTGCTGGGATTACAGGCATGAGCCACCATGCCTGCCCAAGCACTTGCAACTTGTATATACATATGAAATATTCAAATTTTTATTTTATTTTTGTTGCTTTCTACAATGTTAATAGCACATTGCTCACTTCAGTGTTTTGCTCAGTGGGCCCAGTAGTATGACATTTTATTTTACAATCGTTTTTAATATAATTTTTGTGACCATAGTTTGCCTTATTTTAAAAGTGGTATAGCTAAAAAATGCAGGAATTAGTCAATATTAAGAATAAATGAACCTGAATCAGATCAAGACTTTAAATAAGATGATATCATATGACTATTTTATATAAAGCCACTAGGATATTTGATAAAACTCAACATCTTATTGAAAACTCTTTAAAATGCTGGAATATAAGTGTACTTGCTCACCATGATACAGGTTCATCAGTATCAAACTTCTCATTAGTATTATACTTAATAGAAATGCTAGAGAGAAATCTATAAGAGGCTGGGCATGGTGGCTCATGCCTGTAATCCCAGCACTTTGGGAGGCCAGGGGAGGCAGATCACTTGAGGTCAGGAGTTCAAGACCAGCCTGGCCAACATGGCGAAAACCCGTCTCTACTAAAAATACAAAAGTTAGCCAGATGTGGTGGTGCATACCTGTAATCTCAGGTACTTGGGTACTGAAGAACCTGGGAGGCAGAGGTTGGTGTTAGCCAAAATTGCACCACTGCACTCCTACCTGGGCAATAGAGTAAGGCTCTGTTAAAAGAAAGAAAGGGAGAGAGAGAGAGAGAGAGAGAGAGAGAGAGAGAGAGAGAAAGAAAGAAAGAAAGAAAGAAAGTTGTAAGAATTGAAATCAGAATAAATGTGCCCACCATCTCATTACCCTCTAACATTATTTTGGAAGTTCTGGGAAATATAGTAAGATACAAAAATGCGGGGAAAATCATTGCTTTAGCAAATGAAGGAACAAAATTACTATGACTTGTAGCTATGATTATCCTGTAACAATATATACCAAGTCATTTTTTTTTTATTTTTTACTTGGAAATTATTACAGATTCACAAGAAGCTGTAAAACTAACTCAGAATCAAAAAGTCAGATGATAACAAGTGTTGGTGAGGATATGGAAAAATTGGAACCCCCGTAACCTGCTGGTAGGAATGTAAAATAGTACTGTCACTTTGGAAAACAGTCTGTCAGTTCCTCAATTGATTAAACACAGAAATACCATATGACCCAGCAATCCCACTTGTATGAATATATACCAAAGAAAATTGAAAGTGCGTATCCACATAAAAACTTACACATAGGTGTTCACAGCAGTGTTAGCCAAAAGTAAGAAACAACACAAAGCATCAGCTGATGAATGGGTAGACAATTTATATTGTATCCATACAATGCAATATCATTCAGCCATAAAAAGGAATGAAGTACCGATATATGCTACAACATGGATCAACTTTGTAAATGTTATGCTAAGTGAAAGAAGCCAGTCACAAAAGACCACATATTATATGATTCCCTCTATGTGAAGTGCCCAGAAGAGGCAAATCTATAGAGAGAGAAAGAAGGTTAGTGGTTGCTCAAGAGTGTGGTAAGGGAGATAGGGGAATGATGGCTAAAGGGTACAGGGTTCTTTTTGATGTGTTAAAAATATTCTAAAACTGACTGTAGTTTTAAAAATAACAGTAATACAGAAAGGTCGTATGTGCCCTTCATCAGGTTTCCTCCAATGCTGACAATGGTACAGTAACACAGCCAGGAGAATGACATTAGTACAATCCATAGACCTTATTCAGAGTTCTCTAGCGTTCCATGTACTTGTGTGTGTTTAGTTCCATGTAGTTTTGTCATATTTATAGATTTGGGTAACCCCCACCATAATCAACTTACTCCAGCACCATTTGTTGAAAGTGCTATTCTTCCTCCGTTGAGTTGCTTTTGCATCTTTGTCAAAATTTAGTTCAGCACATCTTTATGGGTCTATTTCTGGGTTCTCTGTTTTGTTCTCGTTCAAATATGTATCCCTCTGCTAATCACACTGTCGTGATCAACTTTAGTATAAGTAAGCCCTAACATCAGATAAATCCCCTTTTTTCTTTTTTTTCAAAATCGTTTTAGCCATTTTAGGTTTTTTCCTTTTCATATATACTTTCCAACAAACTTATCTATGTCTACAAAAAGGCTTGCTGTGATTTTGATAGTAATTGCATTAAATTTATAGATCAATTTGGAGATAATTGACATTTTTACTCTGTTAAATCTTTTAACCCATAAACATGATATAGAGAGCCTCCTTGATCGCTTTCAACATTTTGTAATTTTCAGCTTATGGATCCCGTACATGTTTTAACAATACGCAATCATTTTAATTTTCAGGTTTATTGTTAAATTGATTAAATTGGCTAAGGAAATTGATAAGGCATATGTCAACCATGTGAAATAAGCCCTTAGAGTATGTACGTAAAAATTAGCAAAACCATTTAGAGTATCTGATAAAAAGAGATCACATGCAGAATAGCACCAAAAAGAAAAAATTGTATACCTAAGGTACACTTTTTTTTTTTTTCAATCGCTTTTGGGGTATAAGTGGTTTTTTGTTACATGGGTGAATTATATAACAGTGAATTGTAAGATTTTAGTGCTCCCGTCACCCAAGTAGTATACATTATACCTAATGTGTACTTTTTTATCTGTAGCCCTACTCCCGCCCTTTCCCTTCTGAGTCTCTAAAGTTCATCTGTATGCGTTTGTGTACTCATAGCTTAACTCCCACTTATAGGTGACAGCATATGGTTTTTGGTTTTCCACTCCTGTGTTACTCACTTAGAATAATAGCGCCCAGCTCCATCCAAGTTGTAGCAAAACACATTATTTTGTTCTTTTTCATGGCTGAGTAGTATTCCATGGTGTATATATGCCACATTTTCTCTATTCACTCATTAGTTGATGGTCACTTAGGTTGAGTCCACATCTTTGCAGTTGTGAATTGTGCTGCTATAAACATACATGTGTAAGTGTGTTTTTCATATAATGTCTTCTTTTCCTTTGGGTAGATACCCGGTAGCGGTAGTGGATCAAATGGTAGATCTACTTTTAGCTTTTAAGGAATCTCCATACTGTTTTCCATAGAGGTTGTACTAATTGGGACAATAAATTCTTTAAAAGACATCAGTAACAGATTTCTCATGCCCCAAACCGAACATTGCATTAAATTGTGAAGGAATTATGCTAATGAAAGCATAATTTAGGAAATAAATTAAAAGTTAGTAATTCTACTTTCCCATTCACTATTTTTATAGGCTTCTATTAGAAACTCTAAATAAGTAAATGAAATTATAATTAATAATGATATTGAACATACTTACTCAAACCACACAGCCTTGAAATCAGTCATAGATATTTTGAAAGGACTGGTTTCATGTGCTTAGAGCTGCTTACATCATATTTTCTTCTATGTCTGTGAACATTTTGTCCTAAAAATCAGTATTAAACTTTGTGTCGTTGTAATAGAGCATGCTTGCATGTTGGAGTTGGGAAGATTGTCCTAGAATCCAGGATGGTAATTTACACCTGTGTGAGAAATAGTAGAAACTTATATGACCTTAGGGAAAGTACCTAAACTCTAAATCTCAGTTTCTTCATCTGAAAAATAGGAATAATTCCTTATAGAGCTCTAATGATGAGTAAGCGAGCTAATATATGTAAACAAGTGTGGTGACTGGAAAATAAGGATATTGATTAATTTTATTTATTAGTTTTTTAGAGACTAGATCTCACTCTTATCACTCAGTCTGGAATGTAGTGGCGTGATCATGGCTCACTGCAGCCTCTTGAGTAACTGAGACTACAGGCACGTGCCACCACACCCAGCTAATTTATTTTTATTTTTTCTTAGAGACGGATCTTCTTATGTTGTCTAGGCTGGTCTTGAGCACCTGGCCTCAAGTGATCCTCCCACCTCAGTTTCCCAAAGTGTTGGGATTGCAGGCATGAGCCACTGTACCTGGCCTGATAAATTTTAGATTATCCCAGACACTGAACTCTTCCCATATTTCCCAAATCCCTGGCCCTAGGGGCCAGCTAGTAAACATTTCAGACTTTGCCAATCATGCTACTCAACTTTGCCCCTGTAGTATGAAAGCAGCCATAGGCAAAATGTAAATGAATGGCACGGTTATGTTTCTACAAAGCTTTATTTTTGGACTCTGAAATTTGAATTTTATGTAATTTTTGTCACACAAAATACTCCTCTTGATTTTTTTAAAATTTAAAAATAGAAAATTCATTCTTAGCTCTTGGGCCATAAAAATAAGCTGGATTTAGCAATGGGCATAGTTTACCCACCTCCGTACAGAGCATGTCTGCGAGCCATATAATGAATTGACATGGAATAGCATTAGGCAGCAGTATTTTCA
The DNA here is from genome assembly GCF_002776525.5 of Piliocolobus tephrosceles. Classification (NCBI taxonomy): domain Eukaryota; kingdom Metazoa; phylum Chordata; class Mammalia; order Primates; family Cercopithecidae; genus Piliocolobus; species Piliocolobus tephrosceles. Next base: position 103,510,108 of record NC_045439.1, on the reverse strand, counting down.
GTGGCTAGGAAATATGCTTTGGAAAAGAAGGACTTCAGTTTGGATCCTGGCCTTGCCACTTAGTAATTTGACCTTGGATACGTTACCTTACCTTCCATCTCTGAGCTTCAGTTTGTTCACCCATAAAATTATGACTTTTTATGAGGTTTAAATAAGTTAATACAGAAAAGGGGACTGCCTCATATAAATCTCCATAAATGGGAGCTGTAAATGTCTACGTTCTTCCTTCTTTCATTGGCTTCTTTTGCATTTCATCATGATCTGCTACACCAAAACCCCACAAGCAACAGTAAGGCATTTCCCATGACTGGCATAAAATCTTGTTTTATTCCAGCAAATCACTGTGTAACTCTTCTCACTTCTAAATTTGCCTTTGAAAATTTTTTGCGGACATAGCCAGAGCCTTGAGGTTTTAGATTACCTGGGGAACAGACCCTCTTCTCCCCTAAACTGTAAAAACACCAGACAGGGCGTTCAGAGCAGCTCAGAATCCCAAGTGTAGTCAAAATGGATTGGCAGTCACTTGCAGGGAGAGAAATGGCTAAGAAACAGGGTCTGCAGGTTTGCTCTTGAGCAGCCGTTTTTCCCCATGCCCCTAAAAGAAAGAAATATACTGAAGACAGAACAAAACACGCAAACCAGCCCTTTGGCCAAGCCAATCTAGAACTCTAGTGAGCTCAGCTGGATCATGGGGAGGACCCTTTGGGCTTGGGCCATATTGAAGTGAAGGACGGGGAGCCGGAAGCTCAGTCCAGTTGCATTCCTCCATCCAGTTCTGGATCTCAGATGTGAAGCAGAGGTGATGTCAGAATCAGGCAATCTCAGCACCTGTGAGAAGAGTCTGCAGACAGCAGGCTTGATCACAGCTGGCTGCCAGGGCTAAACCCGGAGTAGCAGCTGAAATACGTTTGAAAGAGGAGGGTTTGGGTTTATTAACGAATCCTGCTTCTCCTTGGTAGAATGCCTGCTTTCACCTGCCTCTGAGTTAGACAAGCTGCAGACCTTTTCAAAACAAAAACAATCTAATCAGGACCACCTTGAGAGAGAAGCTTCTAGATGGCTGGCAGAAATCACAGCTACAACTCTGTGTGTATGTTGGTATATGAGATAGATGGATCTTCACTGGTGCCTGCTTTAGCCTGCTTTGTCTACTGGAGATAAAAGGAAGCTGGTCTGTGTAGTTGAAGGTTGGAAAGGAGTGGTGTGGGGGTTACTGAGACTTGAGGCATAGGAAGGAAAGAGGGAGCTTTATTACCCTGTGGCCCTCCCCTCACATTCCTGTCACTGAGGCTCTCAGGCAGGTCTCTGCACCAGGGAAGACCTTGCATCATGATCACAGATCTCGGCCATTTGCGACTTCACCTTTCTCCAGCTGCTCTGCGTTGTGTGTGTAGAAGCTGAAGTAATTTTATCCCTTGATGGTGGTCTCTGTTGACAGTTCCAGTATTTTTTGAGTTCCCTCAGCCCCTTTTCCTCAGTTGTGACCTGCTGATAGAAAGTCCACTGTAACTTGTTTGTTCACTGTGGCTTCCTCTCCCAATCTGGAATGATTTTGACAAGAATTAGGGCAATCCGTCACGATTCTGTGTTCCCGCACCCCAGAATCCCTCACTGGGGAGCAGTGCAGATGGGAAAGAATGAAGGCAGCAGCTGCAAACCATATTTTATCTCCAGTCCCCTTCCTGGGTCCCAGAAGCTGGGTTTGTGCCAACCCTGTGCGACTAAATTAGCTGCCTAGAGCCTCTCAACCTAAAACTCTGTGTGGCTCCCGAAGCCAAAGTAGATTAACTGACATTGTCTGCCCTGCACTGATCTCACCCTTGTGGAACTGTCCTCTCTTTGAAAAAAATCTGACCCTTCTCAGTGTTTAAGACTTAAGGTTCAGGGAAGAATATTCCCCTCCTCAGACACCTAGGTAGATTCCTCACACAATGGTGTCCTCCCTGAGGAAGCTGGGGGTGTGGGTGACTGTCACCATCTGAGGGTTACCAAATGCCCATGGTGAGGGCGGTTGGGGTTGGGGGGGATTTGGCCTTTTCTCTCTTTGCTTCCACCAGAAGACAGTCAACTACAGTAGACAGTCAGCTTTTGGATATTTTTGAGCTACTCAAATCTGTGTTCAGATTATGGCTTTACCACTCACCACTGTTGGCCTTGGGCTCTTCACTTACAAAGTGAAAAATGATGATACCAGTGTTTTGGAGATGCTCTGAAGATGAACAGATGATGCTTATTAAGTATCTAGCATGCTCCAGCTGTGTTTTAAATGCCATTACCCTGTATTGGGTGTGTGTAGACACATCCACAAATGGATCCTTTGTGTGAATGTATATGTCTATGCCCCTGAGAATAGCAGTTGAGATGTTGCTAGATTTCAGCAAATATGACTTGAAAAGGTTTTCCTGACAACCCTAAAAATATACATGCATTATGTGAAATGTTGGAAATAAGGAAAAGCATGAAAAAATAATACAAAACACATGAGATGTTCAGTGCCATTTTTTTCATTTAATGGACATATGCCTATTTTTAAATTTTTATTTCCCCTAAGATTAGGCCCTATATTCTGTTTTTTTATGATATATTATGAATAATTTACTTCCATAAAACCAATTGCTTTTCTACAATATGATTTTTAATCATGTAGGGTAATCTGTTTTCTGGATATATCATAATTTATGTATTAAGTCCCGTGTTATTGAAAATTTGGATTGTTTCATCTACAGCCATACCACCCTGAATGGGCCCAATGTTGTCTGAAAATTTGGGTGGTTCCTAGCTTTCACCATGATGTACTGTGGTTGAGCTTCATGTGGCATAATCTTTACACACATTTATAACTTTGTTTTTTAGACTAAGTTCATAAAAGCTAGCTGTGTCAAAAGTAGGGACTTTTTAAGGGTTTGGATAGATACTGACACATTTTCTCTCATGAAGGTTTTGCTGTCTTAAGCTTTCATCACTACTGACCGCCTTCACATGTTCCTCAAATCTGAGTATTAATTTTAATAGAAAACCTCAGCTATTTTAAGTGAAAACTTATTTGCTTGTGTTATTTCAAAAACATTTTATGTTCATATTCTTCAGCAGTTATTTTGTTGATTTATGAACACATCATATAGACAGTATATGAAGTCTATTGCCATTACATTCATTGTAAATATTTATTGCCCAGTCTTTTTCATTTTTTGTGAGGTTTTTTTAGTTTCTGCTCCCCTCCCCCCAATCTATCAAAAGTATGTATATTTTGAGTTAAGCCTATTGTTTCATTTATGGCTTCTTATGTTGGTGTTTTTCTTAGGAAATCATTTCTCACCCAAGGATCACAAAAATACTCACTTGGGTGTTCTTCCTAAATTATTAATCTCTCTTTAATTTGTTTTGGTATGACTGTGAGCTAAGGGTCCATTATTTTAATAGACATTACTATGTCTTAAAACATTATTAAAACTAGTTATACAATAAGTTTTAAGAATCAGTAGATATACAAAATTCCAAAACAAAGAATCCAAACAAATATATTTCAGAGATTTACAAAAGGGCAGGAAGCTGTGTCTCCTCATAATGAGAAGATTCTACTTTGGCAGAGTTTTAGTTAAGCTAATTTTAAATCTCAGATTAATCCTCTTTTGTTACTCACTGAGTTGGCCACTGGAAGTGATAGTACCTGGAATTCACCGTTGCTTCTTTTTCTCTGGATGTCTTTTCAGTTCTGTCCCATCTTTCTGACGTAGTCTGTTTTTGGAGCAAGCTGCCCTCCTGAGAGGCATGCTTTTGTGGCTTTTTCCATACTTCTCATGTCTTTGTTTGAGTTCCCATACCTTTAGTTCAATGAGTTACTCACCTAGCCTCAAAACCTTGGTTTTCCTATAGCCCTGCCTGTTTTGAAACACAGTGTATGCAGGTAAAACGTTGAAAAATCACTGATTCCTTGGCAAAGTCAGGTGTATTCAGAGGAAGAGCACTGACTCTTGGTATCTCCTGTTTCAGGAAAAGATGAAAGGCAAGAACAAGCTGGTGCCTCGCCTGCTGGGGATCACCAAAGACTCGGTGATGCGCGTGGATGAAAAGACCAAGGAGGTGCTGCAGGAGTGGCCCCTCACCACCGTCAAGCGCTGGGCAGCCTCACCCAAGAGCTTCACACTGGTAGGGACTGGCAGAGGGCAAGGAGAGCACTAGCGTGGCCTTGGGTGATATTGTGGGAACAGGAGAAAGACCAGATTCTTGCCCATTGGATTTCTCTGGCCTTGGAGAGCCAGCATGGAGTGAGGAAGATGGTGCAAGCCCATGGGCAGGGAAGGGGATGGGTGCAGAAGTAAAAGAGGTCAGCAAGCCTGGGTTTCTTCAGGCACTGCTCCTTCTCTGTACTCTGCATAAGTCAGCCTCTAGTTCATTATCTAGAAAAAGCCACTCACCCAGATAATTCTCAGTTCTGTGTTCCTGATGACATCCCTAGCACATACTGAAAGGAAACTTTTAGTGCTCTGACACACAAAGGCCCCCTCTCTGTTTTATATTTTCCTAAGCGTTGTGATTATCTTGCTGAGGGGTGTTTTCTCAGCCTGCCTAGAAAGACAGCATAGTACACAGTGCAAATAACGTGGACTTTAGGATAGTATTACTATAGATATCCAGTTTGTCATTTCCCAGCTCTGTGACCTTGTTTAAGTTACCTTTCCTCTCTGAGCCTTAATTTCTTCAGCTATAAAATGGTGATAGTCATGCCTACAGAGCTGCTAGGATTGAATAAGATGAAGATGATAAGATGCTTAGTATAAAATTTATGGAAAGTGGTGAGAATATATTTGTTTCAGGTCTTCAGACCTCTGAATTCTTCCTCTTGATTTCAGTATTTGTTGTTAGCAGAGTAATAACTCTATGCCTTAACTATAGCCACATTTACTTGTGAAACACAATAGGGCAGGTAGTTGGTAGGGCAAGTTGTGCAATAAGAAAAATCAAAAAGTGCTAGAATTTGTCAATTTCCTAAGACTCCTGAAGTCACTAGTGAATGCTTGAAATATCACCTCTTATCTATGCAAGATACCATAATAAGATATAAAAAAAAAAAAAAATTGTGTAAAGAAGGGACCATGGAAGAAGTCATTAGTTGTCTAATTTGACTATAGATTGTTAGGTTCCTGCCAATTAGAAGGAATCATCAGAAAACATACCTTCTATCCTCCTGTAGCTGTAACAGCTGTGCCTGTATGGCCCTCAAAAGATGAATGTTCATACTTAGCTGTGTCCTCACCTTCCATTGCAGGAAGTCATGGATAATTGCTAAATTAGAAAAATCAAGAAATCAATATAAACATATTATTTAGAAATACTAGAAGAAACCACCGAAACAGTTGAAAGTGGTTACCTTTGGAGGGGTATGTGGTAGAAAGTGAATATGAAAATGTGTAGGACAGGGAACAACTGTGTTTTGTTTTACATCTTTTAATACTATTGGTCTTTTTAAACTAGGCCCAAGTATTTATTGCAAAGAAAAATTTGGCCAGGCGTGGTGGCTCACGCCTATAATACCCGCACTGTGGGAGGCCGAGGCGGGTGGATCCTGAGGTCAGGAGATTGAGACCACCCTGGCTAACACAGTGAAACCCCATCTCTACTAAAAATACAAAAAATTAGCCGAGCGTGGTGGCAGGCGCCTGTAGTCCCAGCTACTCGGGAGGCTGAGGCAGAAGAATGGCACGAACCCAGGAGGCAGAGCTTGCAGTGAGCTGAGATCATACCACTGCACTCCAGCCTGGGTGACAGAGCGAGACTCTGCCTCAAAAAAAAAAAAAAAAAAAAAAATTAAAAAAATAAA
>NC_045439.1:103448580-103504190 GCF_002776525.5 Piliocolobus tephrosceles | reverse complement strand
TGCATAATGCGTATAAGCTCATTTTATGTCGTGATTTTTTCCTTCCTATTCCTAGCCTTTATTTAATTTCCAAGTGTTTGGAGGTTTTTCTGCTGTCTTTCTACTATTGATTTTTTAGTTTGATTCCATTATGGTCAGAGAACATACTCTGTATGATTTCAGTCCTTTTGAAATTTTAAGGTTTGTTTTTATATCCCAGGATATCATTTTCGGTGAGTGTTCTATGAGTACTCAAAAAGAACATATATTCTGCTGTTATCATGTAGAGTGGGCTCTGTAAATGCCAGTTAGATCCCTATTAGTTGATGGTGGTGTTCCAGTCTTTTGAATGAATATCTTTGTTAATTTTCTGTCTGGCAGTTTTCTCAATCGCTGAGAGTGAGGTTGTTAATGATAATTGTGGATTTTTCTACTTTTTCTTTCAGCTGTCAGTTGTTTGTTTCATGTAATTTGAAGCTTTGTTGTTTGGTGCGTGTACATTTAAGATTCCTATATCTTAATGGAGAAGTTGTTTTATCATTATGTAATGTTCTTTTCTGTTAGTAATTTTTGTTTTGCTCTGAAGTCTACTGTATCTAATGTTAACATAGCCACCAATGCTTTTTATAAAATGAATGTGGGCATGATATATCTTTTTCCGTCGTTTTATTTTCAACCTGCATATATTGTTATATTTGAAATGAATTTCTTGTAGAAAGCATAATTAGTTGGGTTGTGTATTTTTTAATCCATTCTATCTCTGTCTTTTAATTGGTGTGTTTATACTATATTTAAACTAATTATTGATATATTAGGACCCAAGTCTATCATTTTGTAGTTTTCCTGTTTGTCCCCTTTGCTTCTTCTTTTTTTTTTTTGCCTTTTCTGTGGGTTACTTGGACACTTTTTAGAGTTTGAGTTTGCTTTGTGTGTTACATTTTAAGCATATCACTTTGTGTAGTGCTCTCATTGGTTATTCTAGATATTACCATGTGCATATAAAATTAAACACAGCCTACTGGTACTGGCTTTTCCCCTTTAAGTGAAGTATAGAAACCTTACTTCCATTTAGGTCTTTTTACGTACCCACTCCCCACACTTTTTGAGTATAATTATTTAAATATTTTTTCTGCATATATGTAAGATGGTTTTTTGTCTATAACCACATAAGATGGTGTTACAGCTTCCGTTTTGAACAGAAAATGTGATGAAAGAAACTCATGAGGTGAAGAACAGTATATTACATTTCCCTTTATTTTTATCTACCCCATTGTTCTTCTTGCCTTTCTAAAGTTCCCAGCCTCCTTCTGTTATCATTTTGTGTTTGGAGAGCTTCCTTTAGCTATTTGTTAAGGGTACATCTGCTAGCAGCAAATTCTCATAGTGTTTTCTTCCTCTGAGAACGTTATTATTTCCCCTTCATTCATGAAGGGTAATTTTGCCAGGTACAGCATTTGGGATTGACAGTTCCTTTGTTTTAGCATCTGAAACATGTCATGCCACTTCTTTCTTACCTCCATGGTTTCTAATGAGAAATTTGCTGTCATTCAAGTTGGTGTCAATTTGTAGGTAATATATCATTTTTCTGTGGCTGTTTTTAAGATATTTTTATCTCTGGTTTTCAAAATTCTTGGTATGGGCTTCTTAAGATTTCTTCTGTTTGGAGTTCACTCAGCTTCTTGAATTTGTGGGTTTAAGTTTTCACTAATTTGGGGGAGTTTTCAGTCATTATTTCTTCAAATGCTTTATTTTTATCCAACATTGTCCTCTCTGTTATTCTGATGATATTAATGTTAGATCTTTTGTTCCTGTCCTGTAGATCCCTGAAGCTCTGTTTTTTAGTTTATTTTCTCTATGTTGTTCAGATTGACTAAATGCTTTTGATCTGTTTTCAGGTTTACTGATTTTATTTTTTATTAGCTCCACACTACTATTGAGTCTATCCTGTGAGTTGTAAAATTTTGGTTATTGCCTTTTTCAGTTCTGTACTTTCCATTTGGTTCCTTTTTATGACTTCTGTTTCTTTGTTGGAACTTTTTATTCTTTAAAATTTGCTGCAAGAGAATTTGTAGTTTATTGTGAAGCATTTTTTTTTTTATGGTTGCTTTAAAATCCTTATAATTCCAATATCTGATTTATTTCAGTGTTGGCATGAGTTGATTGTCTATCATTCATATTGTGGTTGTCCTGGCTCTTGAAATGAATATTTATTTTTTTAAAAACATCCTAGACATCTTGGTTATTAGGAGAGTTTCTTTTTTTTTTTCTAATAAACAGTCTCTCACTCTGTCGCCCAAGCTGAAGTGTAGTGGTGTGATCATAGCTCACCTCTTGGTCTCAAGCGATCCTCCTCACTCAGCCTCTTGAGCTGGAACTGCAGGCTCATGCCACTATGCCTGGCTAATTAAAAAAAGAAAAAAAATTTATAGAGGTGAAGTCTCACCATGTTGCCCAGGCTGGTCTTGAACTCCTGGGCCCAAGTGATCCTCTCGCCTCAACCTCCCAAAGTGGTGGGATCACAGATATGAGCCACTGTGCCCAGTGTATTAGGAGACTTTTGATCTTACCAAAATATTCTATTTTAGCAGGCGGCCACTTTGTTCAGGTTTAGTGTGTAGTGTTCTGGCCTACTTTCTTGAGCTTAAGTTGCAATGACAATTTTATTCTCTGAGCCCTTTCAATGCTATTCTGGGCTGATTTTTTCTTTTGACACTAAGGTTCCTGCTCAAACCCTGTTGGTTCTGTTGATAAAGGCAGAAGGCACTTCCCTAGGCTACCTGCTATTGCTGGGTGACCTTCATTGCAGGAACCAGAAGGCACTGGGCCTGAGTCTCTTTAAGCCACTGGCTGGAGGGCAGGGAGACACAGGGCTTTACTGTGGCTGCTGCAGCAAAAGGATCAGACCATCCACCTGCCTGGGTTGTGGAAAAGGGCCTGAGAGGGTCTGAGGTTTCACTGCTCTGCAGCTTCCGGTGAATGTCAGCCCAGGTTGTTGAGCTGGAGTTGGAGCTCCTGACTACTTCCCCAAGTTAGTCTCTGTTGGGCTCCCCTTCTCCTGTTTCTTTGACTAAAAGCATGCTTTTCAGGAACTGCCTGTTGGAGGTTCCAGTGTTCAGGCCTCTACAGCTCTTAGTCTTGGGGGTATATGGGACAGGAAAGAAAACCCAAGAACTCAACCACATTGTGGTTTTGCATGTTCTGAGGCCCCCAACCAGTCCGTCTTTTCGGTTTTGAGAGCTCTTTTACCATTGTTGAATATTGTTCAATAAATTTTAGGGTATTCGTTTGTATTTAGAGAGAAGGAGCAGGGGAAATGAAGTCTATGTCATATTGTTCTAGAGCTGGACCTCCTAGCCTAAGCTGTATTTCCTCCAATGCTGTCTTTTCAGGATTTTGGGGAGTATCAGGAAAGCTACTATTCAGTACAAACCACCGAGGGAGAGCAGATATCCCAGCTGATTGCAGGCTACATTGACATCATCCTGAAAAAGGTATTTTGTATTGATGCAAATTGGAAAAGCAAGACCGCTTTATTAAAAGGCTCGGTTTTGATGGTGTGGGTACCTTAAAAAAAAAAGCCCTTTAAAAAAATACTTGAGGCCAGGCACGGTGACTCATGCCTGTGATCCAACACTTTTGGAGGCCGAGGCGGGCAGATCACCTGAGGTCAGGTGTTAGAGACCAGTCTGGCCAACATGGTAAAGCCCCATCTCTACTAAAAATACAAAAAAATTAGCCAGGCATGAGTGCCTGTAATCCCAGTTACTCGGGAGGCAGAGGCAGGAGAATCGCTTGAACCCAGGAGGCGGAGCTTGCAATGAGCTGAGATCACGCCACTGTACTCCAGCCTGGGCGACAGAGCAAGACTCTGTCTCAAAAAAAAAAAAAAAAAAAAAACAATAAAACTTGATTTACTAATTTCATCTTTAATCATTAATTAAGTATGAGACATTTGACCTCAAGATCCTATGAGAATTCCTGCTTTTTCTGTAGCACATATTTGTATCATTTACTACCAGGCAGCGAACAATAGCATGTCACTTAGCTAATGAATGAGCCTAGCACCCCTTATCATCTTCCTTTCCACGTAGCTGTACTGTGCTTTTCAGCCTCTGTGGAAACTTGGATTGAGGAGCTAAAAATGATCTTTGTAGTTTTCATGTTTTTGTTTTTTTTTTTTAAACAAATGTAATGGGGTTATATGCCATAGTAGTATACAGAAAAACAGATTTCTTAAGGTTTCAAGATACAGCCCATTAAAAAAACCGAGTTTTAATAGAATGTTAATATGTGCATCTTGATTTTTTACTATGCAAAATTAAAGTCTGTGCAATAAATACATGACATTTAACTATATATTAAATAATATATTTCTCTTGTTTATTATTATGCTTTTGTTCATCCATCACTTACTAAATATCCAGTATAAAGAATTGTGAGTAAACTTCAACACTTTCACTTGTGTCCCTTCAAAATGTTTTTTTTAAAGGTCACTGTATGAAGACCTGCTGATTTTCTTTTCTTTCTTTTCTTTCTTTTCTTTTTTTTTTCTTGGAGACAGAGTCTTGCTCTGTCACCCAGGCTGGAGTGCAGAGGCACAGTCTCGGCCCACTACAACCTCTGCCTCTGAGTTCAAGCAGTTCTCCTGCCTTAGCCTCTGGTGTAGCTGGGATTACAAGCTCCTGTCACCATGCCAGGCTGATTTATGTTTTTGTTTTTGTTTTTGTTTTTTTTAAGAGATGGGGTTTCACCATGTTGACCAGGTTTGTCTCGAACTCCTGACCTCAAGTGATCCGCCCGCCTCAGCTCCCAAAGTGCTGGGATTACAGGGGTGAGCCACTGTGCCCGGCCTGGGTTTCATTTTTGCATTTTGTTTTATTGCATTTCCAGAAACAAAGTAAAGATCGGTTTGGACTAGAAGGTGATGAGGAGTCAACCATGTTAGAAGAGTCCGTTTCCCCAAAAAAGTAAGTATTATGAAGAGCACTAGAGAACCACCTTCTCCCTAGATGGGCAGGTTTCCTCTTGCCAGCTTGGAGCCTGCTGCTCTGAAGCCTGTCACCTGGAGAAGATGACAGCAGATGATATAGTTGAATCTTCTTCAAGCATGGTCCCCAGACCAGCAGCATTGAAGTGGCAAAAGTCTCGTGAGGGAGGCTGAGGATTTTAGGGAAACATTGACCAAAGTGTGGCGTTTAACTGTGTCTTTTGAGGCAGTAAGTGTTCATGAGTCCTGTTCTGCATTTCTGATTTAAATCTCCTGATCGAATCATACCATCAAGGTCAGAGGATGAGCCTCTGTTTGATTCTGGCCCCTTTTGTGGGAGGAGGGCGTGTAGCCAGTGGAGGAGTTTCAGTGAAGCACTGCTGCATGCCACGCTTGTCTCGAGTGCTGTGAGGTAGCGTAGTACAGGCGAGTGGTTAAGAACATGGAAACTCGTACTGGGCTCAAGTCTGGGGTCTGTGTTCCACTGTGTGGCCCTGGGGAAGTTACTGAATTCTCTTCTGGCATGATCTCATCTATAAAATGGGGATAATGATATGACCACCTAAGTAGGTTTTATTTCCATGGTAGTTACTAATAAAGCACATAAAACAATGCCTGGAACATAGCACTTGCTATTATAACTATCATCCTCACAATCATTATTTTAAATTCACAGTGTTCTCAATTTAGCGCCATTTGTAGATGAGGAGATAGATTTATTACAATTAAGTAACATCTAATAAATGTTTTTTGTAGGGAACCTATACAGGCATCCCTTTTATATTAATAGAGCAATGTAATGACTGTTCTTTATTCTTTAGTGTGTGTGTCTGACATTCTGTCTCATCTGGAATTCCAATAACAGCTCCCTATGCAAAAGGGAGGCCAAGTGCTATCATTCCCAGTCCACGGATAACGAAACTGAAGCTCATGAAAGTTAGTTGAGATATACATATGTGGTAGAGTCAGGACTCAAATTCAGATCTTGCAATGTTTCCCATAGTATGCTGCTAGAAAGTTCTAGCATCTTCCAGTCCATTAAACTTTCTTAGCTATAGTAGTTTCTCTAATGTTTTCACCCTTGCTGCCAGTTTCTCACAATTTGCTTCCTAATCACCCAAAAGGTGTTTTTCCACTTGTCCCCACTAGTATGCAAGTTAGAACCAAAGTTGATATGATGTGTTTCTAGTACTTGCCACCCTTGGGCAGAGCACCTTCAGCCCTTGGAATTATTCATGGCCATTGGATGTAAATTAGTGAGCTAGTGCTCTCTGACAGGGTGATCTGCTTCACTTCAGAGGACTCTGCTGTGCTTTGCTTCCCATAGGAGCAGCCCAGTAAGTGTCTGAGCCCAGAGGGCTGGGACCTTCCCCTGCCTGGGACCACTGTAGCCTCCTCCACTACCCACGGCATCACTGTGGGGTCTGATCAAGGCAAGCAGGAAGAATGGTCAGGATGTTCCCCATCTCTAGACCTTCCACTTCTTCCTATGTTGATCTTTGGCTGAGATCTCAGAATGCAACTGACTTCTCACTGGAGCCTCCAGACCCACCTTCCCTAGTCTCTCACCACCCCATTCCTAGACTGCAGTGTTTCTCCATGGATGCCTAATGCTTGGGATCCCAGCATGGCTATCGAGCCTTGCCCTGGGCAACAGGGAATGATCTGTGATGGTGTGAGGGCCCTGGGACAGAGGCCCTTGTCTCTTCATGCAGCTGCACCTCCACCTTCCTTCCACCTCACAACACACACAGACACTGTCTGTGGGTTTGTCTGCTGGGCTTCTGAGAAACATACACCACCCTCAGACTTCTTACCTTCAGACGATCTGCGTCCTTTGCACTTATTCTTCATTCTAAGACAATATAAAGTAAACAATACAATTTTTTGGCTGAGCGCTGTGACTCACTCCTGTATTCCCAGCACTTTGGGAGGCCGAGGCGGGTGGTTCACCTGAGGTCAGGAGTTCGAGACCAGCCTGGCTAATATGATGAAACCTTGTCTCTACTGAAAATAACAAAAAATTAGCCAGGCATGGTGGCAGGCGCTGGTAATCCCAGCTACTTGGGAGGCTGAAACAGGAGAATCACTTGAACCCGGGAGGCGGAGGTTGCAGTGAGCCGAAATCGTGCCACTGCGCTCCAGTCTGCATGACAAGAGTGAAACTCTGTCTCAAAAAAAAAAAAAAAATTAAAAATGCAATTTTTCCATTAGATACCTTAAGAGTCTTCCCAATATTTAGCTGAAAGCATTTGGGGAAGGTGCCAAAGCCTCACGTGGTCAAGGCTCTAGAGGCAGTGAAACATCCTCTGTGGTCAGTGGTGGTGGGCCTGATGGAGGGAGCTAAGCTGTGGGAGATTTCCCCCTAGCTTCATTTCCACATTTCCCCTTTCAAGCTGCAGATACATTATCTGTATCTCTGATGCTTGGAATGGAACCTGACAGAAGGTTGATACTTCTTTAGTGAATGTTCTTTCAGGTATGATTTACCAAAAATAATATATCAACATATCAAAACATTCACTTAAAACCTGGGACATCATTATTATAGGAATCTCTGTGTTGTTGTTGTCATTTTTTCTTCTTGAGACAGAGTCTTACTCTGTTGCCCAGGCTGGAGTACAGTGGCATGATCGTAGCTCACTGCAGCCTCTGGCTCCTGGGCTCAGGTGATCCTCCCACCTCATCCTCTTGAATAGTTGGGACTGTAGGCGTGTACCACCACTCCGGGCTAAGTTTTTGAATTTTTTGTAGAGATGAGGTCTCATATGTTCAGGCTGGTCTTGAACTCCTGACTTCAAGGAATCCTCCCCACTTGGCCTCCCAAAGGGCTGGGCTTACAGGGGTGAGATACTGCACCCAGCCTTGTATTTTTAATAACAACTAATTGCATAATACCATAAATCTATTGAATGGATAAATTGAGAGTAATTATTTACATTACTTATTGTAAAAGGATTCATCTCAGAGCTCTGCTAAGTATTGTGATGCCACTTCTTCATTCCTGCTTCTCTGTCTGTATGTGCCTCTTTAAATTGGCCTTCACAGCATAAAGCAGGGAACATACGTGACATCTGTGGGGTCTCCTCATTGCACTCCACATGGGTGGCGTCCTTGCAGTGACCAAACCACTTTTCCCGGCAGGTCCACCATCTTGCAGCAGCAGTTCAACCGGACCGGGAAGGCAGAGCACGGCTCAGTGGCGCTACCGGCGGTGATGCGCTCGGGCTCCAGCGGGCCTGAGACCTTCAACGTTGGCAGCATGCCCTCTCCACAGCAGCAGGTCATGGTTGGGCAGATGCACCGAGGCCACATGCCACCACTGGTGAGGCTTCCTGTGCTCCTCCCCCGCTCGTTAGTCTGCTGCCTCCGGCATGCAGGGTGGACACCAGCGGTGGTGATGGGCTGAGTGTTGGAACTCTGTAGTTCCCGGATGAACCATGCATCGTTCAGCTGTGCATTTTTTAAATTGGATGACTCGGATCACTGCCTGTTTAGTATCGGAGGTGTCCTCTATGACTGGAAAATTACGGAGCTCTCAACATGACTTGTGATACAGGGACAGAACCCTGCTCCCATGTCCTGGCAGCACCAAGCTGATTGGTCCAGATACCCCTAGGAAAGGCTGAGAAGTAGACCAGGTTTTTAGCAATCTTGAGGTTTCACCCTGGGAGTCATTGATTGCTTTCCACTGTGCTGGTCTGTCTGGCTCGGTGCCTCTAGGCTGGCCTTGGGACTGACTCCCTTGCTATTGGACGAGAACTTTGTGAAAGCTCAGGAGCAACACTTGCCTCTGAAAAAGTATGTTGACCGTAGATTTAGGTGGAGTCTTTAAGCATCTATCAGGAAGCATTCTCATTTAACACCCACGTGTTTCCTGTGCATGAGGAGGTCCTCAGTACTCAAAGACTGGATCACCTCAGTTCCCCTGCAAGGACTCTTATGAGCCTTCTTGTCAGCTAATTAAGCTCTTCACACACTTCTGATTACAATCTCTCCATGGCAATTACCTTCATTTTGTGTTCTATTAATATAATGCAGTATCTATTTCTGGCCTGCAGGTTGAAATGGGAGGTAGTTCAGGCGCTTGTTGAGATGTAGCCTGGGCTGCTTTGTCTTGAGCGCAGAGTTCTGTTTTGCTTTGTTTTGCATAAAGGGCCATGTCAGTCCCAGGAGTGTGGGATGACAGCTTTGTTTCATCTGCCTTTGCAGACCTCAGCCCAGCAGGCCCTGATGGGGACGATCAACACAAGCATGCATGCCGTCCAGCAGGCCCAGGATGACCTCAGTGAGCTCGACTCGCTGCCACCTCTCGGCCAGGATATGGTAAATACTGTTCAGTGGTTTTCATGCCAAGTCTCTGTCCTGGCAGAAAGCAGTGTTATGCACTCGGTCAGGATTCGTCTAGGTAAATTTCTGTCTCTAGGTGAAATGGAAACCCATGCTTTTTTCAGGATAGTGAGACTTTGTCTCTCAGTTGCACCCATAGGAGGAGAAAATCACAGGGTACTGCAGGCTGTTGGCAGTACCATGGGAGGGCAGAGAACTTGGACCCTAGGATCCTGCGACCTGGGTTCGAACCCCAGCTCCATTACTGGCTGTGTGAATCTGGGCTACTTGCCTTCTCTAATCCTCCACTTTGTCATCTGTAAATAGAGTTGTTGTGAAGCTGCAATGATCTAATCACCTGTAGAGTTCTTAGCATGGCCCCTAGCACATAGTAAGAGCTCAGTAAGCATTAGCTGTTTGTTAGTTTTATCACTACCAGTGGTTCTCAAACTGTAGCATACATCAGCATCATCTGAAAGGCCTATTAAAACACACATTGCTGGACTCTCCCCCCATTTTTGTTTTGTTTTGTTTTTGTTTTTGTTTTTGAATCTTGGATAGGGCCTGAGATTTTGCATTTCCAACAAGATCTCCGGTGATGCCAACGCTGCATGCCTGGGGACTGTGCTTTGAGAAGCACTGGCTTACTACCATTGAGCTTTTCAGCAAGGTAGGGTGATTAACCCAGAGATCTTCCTGTAGCTACTGCTGCATAAAATCTTCCAGCTCCTCACTGCTCAAATCGTGGTCCCGGGACCAGCAGCATGGCAATTCCTAGAGTCTTGTAAGAGGTGCAGAATCTTGGGCCTTCCCCAGCCCACTCAAACAGAATCTGCTTTTCAGCCAAGTTCCCAACTTCTTTGTGTGACCATTAAAGTTTGAGAAGCACCGGCTAGCACTGTCATTCTCAACCCTGCTTTGTATGTTAGAATCATCCGAGGAACTTTAAAAACAAAGCCCAAAGCACCAGCTCTGACCAAATAAATCGATGTTTCTGTGGGTGGAGCCTGAGAATCAGTGGTTTTTATTCTCACTAGCTGATTCTAATGGCCAGTCAGGGTTGACAACCACTGTTGTAGGACTGTAGGTGCCATCACAGGGGCCAGAACCAAGATACAGTCTGTAGTCTCATCTTGTCCTGCCAGGATAACTGCCTTCCAAGTTCTCCCAGAATGCTGAGTTTTTCATTTGTACATTTGTGTGCGTGGAGGTTGCTGGTATCCTCAGTGCCATTTCTCCCAGGTACCCGAAAACAATAAACATTTTGCTTTGGAGAACTCCAGAGTAAAAACATGTATGGCAGACTCCCATATCCAGTATAATTGGGAGGTAGAGTTTTAATATATTTAAGATTTAACATTCCTCCTTCACCAGTTTTCAACGATTTAGAATGCAATAAATTATTTTTAGTGCTAGTCACATCCTGAACATAGATGAATATTTTTGGGATATTTTGGGAAGCAGACAAGCACCTTACTGCAGGGTCATCATTATCAAGATAAATGATCATTTATTAGGTAAGTTCTGAAATACCAGAAAATAGAGGACTTGCTATTTATAGTTTCGAATAAACATATAAAGTATAAGAGCTGGAAAGGTTTTTAAAAACCATTGAATTCCTACAGTAGAAAAAGTATAAGGCACAGGACCTGGATATGATTTGCCCAAGGTCCTATCACCTACTAGTGGTAGATCTGGATCCAGAACAGGGGTCTCGACCCATCCCCTCATCTTACCAGGAAGGGTCTTACCATCTACATGAGCATGGCCTTTAGTCGTCTTCAAGGCGATGCGTGTTGTAAGCAAGAGACATTTCCTACATTGACAGAGAACACCTATGAGCTGAAACACCCTCCTTGTCACCCTGCTCCCTGCAAAGCAAATTGAAAATTAGCAACAACTATCAGTGCTAATGTGCAGTATTATTATGAAACATTGATTTTTCGCTTCTCATTCTTTTTCAGTTGAATTTTTCTAAATAAAGCCATGTGGAATTTTTCTCCCTAAGATCTTAAAATTTAAAAACGCAAACAACATAATTAATGTAAGACACAGGGAGAATTTGCACACCATTGAGTATCTCCGAAGGAGCAAGAGGCAGAGGCCTGTTAAGGATACTGTTTAGGATAACTTAAGGGCCCTGTCGGTGCTGGCCTCATAAGAAGAATGTAGCCAAAATGCTGGTCTGATTTTATGGTGGGGCATTTCCGGTCTCCTGGGTGATTCTGTGCTGTGATTGTGTTGTGCCGTTGTCTGGCTTTGCAGGCATCTAGGGTGTGGGTTCAGAACAAAGTCGATGAATCCAAACACGAAATCCATTCTCAAGTTGATGCTATCACGGCTGGAACGGCTTCAGTTGTTAACCTCACAGCGGGTAAGTCCCTTGAGATTTGTGCTGCATTGGAGTTTTGTTTAAAAGCTGTTTTTTAAATTTTAAAATATAAGTTATCTGTTGATTGAAACAATAGACTTCATATTATGAGAAGATAGTCTATTCTTAGGCACTTGGAGAGCTGTAGGTGTTTTCTCCAAGTGACCCAGGAGAGCGGGTAAGGAACATCTTATTGCTTTTTGCCTGTATCTTGCATCCTCATTAAAAAACACCTATTCAGATCTTCTCATGGCTTGTCAGTGTGCTGGACATACTGCACAGTCTATTGAGGCTACTTTCTCACTTCTGGGCACCTACAGTTGGAAAATGGTTTTGAATGAACAGACCTGTCATATGTACCTTCGCCCATCTTGTCCAGCAGCGGTCTCTTCTGGCACAGTATGGCTCCCAGCCTTGCGCTCTCAGAGGAGAGCTGGGAGCTTGCTTGGTTTCACCCTGCAGCATATCAGCCTTTCAGGAGCAGAGTTGACCCCCTGAGCTGCTGACAGGGGCCTAATGAAAAAGGCTGTGAGATGCTGAGACATCCTTTGGATTTTTAAAGGTGGTTGTACTCAGTGTTTCAATGCTTGAGGCCTCCAGGCAAAAGGACCTTTTTGAAGTCACTGTGGAGACAGGGAGCAGGCCATCTCACTGTGCTCATGTGAAGCTTGGTGTCTGACTCCTGCAGGATGGTGGGTGAGGAACTCCTGCCAGTGTGGGGTTTTGAAAATTCTCACTACAACCATGTGCCCTCCTTTGATGGGGATGGTTCTTTTCTCTCCCAGGTGACCCTGCAGACACTGACTACACAGCTGTGGGATGTGCGATCACCACTATTTCTTCCAACCTGACGGAGATGTCCAAGGGTGTGAAGCTACTGGCCGCCCTCATGGATGATGAGGTGGGCAGCGGGGAGGACTTGCTCAGAGCTGCCAGGACCCTCGCTGGGGCAGTGTCAGACTTGCTGAAAGCTGTGCAGCCTACTTCTGGAGAGGTAAGCTCCAGAGGCAAGCAATCACTGGGGTTCTGATGGGATGGCTGCATCCGCCGGGGCACCATGGGGCTCTTGCTTCTCCAGCTGTTCCTTGCATCCTGATTGGGTATGTTTCTCTCTGCAGGAGTAATTGGAGTTGTGGAACTGGGTGCAGAAGCTCAACCACATTCAGGAGTGGTTGAGCTCTTAGTATAAAGGCCTCCCCCTCAAGGGTACTTGAGTAGATGCAACCCCAGGAACTTAACACACATGATTAACACACATTTAAGGGAAATATAAGTTTGCACCCTGATTTCCACAGAATGCGTATCACCTTCTTACCACCTGAACAAGGCTCACTAATGGGCCATTTCAAATCCACATACCTATTGCTGATTTGTGAGACACTGGATGTTTCCTTGCACGGATTTCACCAGGATGTCTTCTGTCTGGCAGACCACCTGAGATTCTCACTGATAGACAAAGGGAGCAAATTCTATGAGATTCTACTTCCTGTACTTCCATGTCTGATGGCACTGGAGGAAATGCGTTTTCTTTCCAATTAAAGTGTGTTCTTTGTTCACAGCCTCGACAGACAGTTTTGACTGCTGCTGGCAGCATCGGACAAGCCAGTGGGGATCTTCTGAGACAGATTGGAGAGAATGAGACCGATGAGCGATTCCAGGTAGGATATTTGCAGCCTTATAGTCATGGAAAGAAGTCTAAGTGATGGTCTAGACCCCCGCAGGCAGAATGTAATATTTCAAAAACTAACTAAATTTTCTTTGAGATTGTCAAAAATGCGATTGAGATGTATTATCTTGAGAGTGAGGTCTTTTTGTGTTACCAAAAAACATTTTTTTTAATAGAAAAACTCATTTCACTGACACCATGTTTCATCACTGTAAAGCACATATGTAGCTTTCCTGTTTTTTTTTTTTTTTTTTTTTTTTTAATTAGAGTTTCACTCTGTCACCCAGGCTGGAGTGCAGTGGTGTGATCTTGGCTCACTGCAACCTCTGTCTCCTGGGTTCAAGCGATTCTCTTACCTTCCTCCTGAGTAGCTGGGATTACAGGCGCACAGCACCACGCCTGGCTGATTTTTGTATTTTTAGTAGAGATGGAGTTTCACTGTGTTGATCAGGCTGATCTCAAACTTCTGACCTCATGATCGGCCCGACTTGGCCTCCCAAAGTGCTGGGATTACAGGCGTGAGCCACCGCACCCGGCCCTGATTATTATTATTTTTTTCAATATGCTGGACATTCTTTAATCACAAGAAGGGAGGAAATATTAATAGTGTCATGAACTCCTGGTATCTGTCACCTAATCTCTGATTATCAGCGCCTGGCCAGTCTTATTTTACCTGTTTAGGAGAAGGGTTTAATGGCATCATTCTTGAGTCCTCATAAACATGAAAACCTACGTACTTCAACACACATACACACACAGAGAGAGAGAGATAATTTCCTTTGTACCCAGAGGTGTTTGTTTTTTGTGTCTTATCCAAAACCACAAGCGTGGCAGAGAAGTCTTTTTTGTGACCCTTCTTTTTCAATACCAGGGACATGTGCTGCTTGCCCTCTGGGGAGCGCGTGTCACCACTGTGTGCAGTATCACCTCACAGCAGCTCAGAAAGCATCAGGTATCTCTGCTCGTCTGCCTCCATCCCTGTCCCTCAAAGGGTGAGGCGCAGAGGCCTGCTGCTGGGGGAGTTCAGGCCAGGATGAGCCGCTTATGTGCTGGTGGGCCAGTGCCCTTTACTCCTCCTCCTAAGTCTCTAATTTTGCAAGTCATATATAAATATATCCTAATTAAATTGTTACTGTTCTAGCCCAGGTTCTCTGAAAGATGCCCTTTTCCAAATCCTGTGTCATGTTCACTGTTGAGGATTCTACAGAATTTCATTGGCCTTCACTTATTAAAAATTTTTTTGAATTATGTATATAGTGAAATATTTACTTAGAAGAAATCACAAAGAATTGCAAACTTACATGAACTCATACCACAAATATCACCAAGTCCAGAAAATAACACAATGTTTTTATTAACTGCCTGACACCTCTCAATACCTTTTTTCCTGCATTTTTGACTTCATCTGTTTTGACCACCTCTTCATTTGGCAATTATTTTATAATATGTTATAGACAGAACAAAAAGATCATTAGCTTTCCTCTGGCGTTCAGGTTTCTTGCGTCATGGGTGGCAATTTTGCATGCCATTTTATCTAGAACTTCCAAATTTTATAAGCAAAAGATGTGTTAGTTAAGCTAAGATGTGATCATGTATGTTGTGAGACATGAAATTTCAACCTCATGCATAGATGTGTTTGTTTCTCCTTCACTCTCCACATGCCTGTGGCACTGGGCTATGGGATTCACTTATGTCCCGCAGTGCAATAAGGCATTCAATGTACATTTATGTCATGATGGAGGGTGAGTTCGTATCATGGGCTGTAGGAATATTCCTGGAAGCCATTTCTACATTGAGATGGCCAGTCATAAGTTCTCTAGAATCAGAATGAACTGCACATCAATATATTCTGCCAAACCCAAGTTAATTGTGTCCCCATCCTGATTTCCCTTTCCATATCCCTAAACTTCTCTTGCATTGGCCTTTACTTTTTATATTAGGGCAGGTAATTATTTGTAGGCAGGTACCTATTTAGGAACTTGGTAAATAAGAGATTCAGCTGTTGTTTTACTAGGCTTAATTATCTTGACATGGTCATTTACTTTCCCCAAAAGTATTAATATTATTGTTTTCTCCA
The DNA here is from genome assembly GCF_002776525.5 of Piliocolobus tephrosceles. Classification (NCBI taxonomy): domain Eukaryota; kingdom Metazoa; phylum Chordata; class Mammalia; order Primates; family Cercopithecidae; genus Piliocolobus; species Piliocolobus tephrosceles. The sequence goes on along the minus strand of NC_045439.1, from coordinate 103,488,781 downwards.
AAGTGCCAAGGAAGGTTAAGGAGAAAGACAATTCTTCCTTAAAACATCGCATGCAACCTTGTATTTTTTAAAAGCTTTGCCTGCCTCTCCCTGCTTTAGCAGATTATTTTCATTGTGTATGAATGTCAACCCTGCTTCCTAATGTTTGTTTCTATTCAGATGTGCAAAGGAAGCAGGTTCAGGTTCAGGGTGATAGTCCTACAGAGCCTTTGTTAGCAGGGACAGGCCTGACTTGAATGTTTTCAATTGTGTAAGCTCTCTAGGTAAAGACCAGGCCAGTAAGGTGATCCTGCAACCTCCTCCAGTTATGGGTAACTGACATTGGATTTCTTACTCTATTTTTCTGATTCTTGAGATCGTATCTCAGAGCTTTTCTTGGGTTCGTAATGTACTGCATGTTCCCATAGTTAACAAAGATTTATTTTACACTGGCTGTATAATAGTGGTCTTGTTGAAAATTTTGACAAAGGCCTTGTCAGCAGCTATAGCTGTAGTATCACATTCTTTTTCTAACTGTATTTTTTTGGACAAAATTAATAAGAGGAACAGGATTTCTTTAAACAATTCTAACAAAGCCCTTTAGAACAATCATGATTCTATGTGACCAAATCCTGGCCCCCATCTGAAAAGATGAATTCATGTCAAGTGAGGGAATACCATGACCTACTTTGGAAAGTTATTTTTAAAAATCTTTTTAATAATTTGTGACATTCAAGCTGTGTTTTCACTGAGCATTGAGATAAATGTCCAGGAACTGTAACTTTGCCATAGTGGGAGCAATTCCTAAAAGTTGTGTGGTAGACAAGTGCCAGTCAAATCCCAAAGGGATCTTCAGCTTTCAGCACCGTGGGCTTTAATCATACCTAAGGTAGCCAGGAAGCATCACAGACCTAAGAAAGACTGGAATAACCTGCTCCTTGAAGACCACTTAGTTTTCGTCCATTTTAAAATCAGCTTACTTGACAGATTCATGGGTTTCTGTTTTAGCTTGATTGTATCTAGTCTTTGTTCTGTGTAAAATTGTGCAGGCTGAATATTATTTCCATTGTATCTTCTCATAAAATATCTCACTGTAAAGATACTGTGGGTGCCCTTTATAGTTAGTATCAAATGTGGTCTTTATCACCTGGTGAATTAATAAAGACTTCTGACCGTATTTCCTTGAGGGGAAAAGCCTTGACATGTTTGTGCAAAATAAAAATGGCTTGTATGTTTGGGAAGGCATTTCCAAGTCAAATAAACTACTTTCAGTATCAAAAGCAAAGAAGTAAATTAATTGTAACCGTGGTTATTCTTCAGGTCAAACAGATGGGTGACAAATCTGGTAGGCTCAAAGGGTTCTTCTTTCTGCAGGCAGAATGCCTAGTCATTGAGTTGAAGCATAAACTGATGTTTCAAGGCTCAGCGCTCCTTGCATCTTCAGTCAGACCATCTTATAGCTAGTGTATTTATATAGGCTCTCTTTCTGCTTTCTGTAATAATTTAATTCCTACCTGGAAGGCTGCAGAACACTGAGAATAACTCATGTTCAGAGCATTTCTTGGCTCTTGAGCTGTAGGTATTGGTGCCAGCTATGTGTCTGTGCGCATCAATTGTTGCCCTCTGGAGGTAGAGCTATGGCTAAATTTCTGATGACGACTTGGATCTTTGGGCAAAGTAGAAATCCAGAAGATAAATTTTCAAGTTACAGTGGGTCGTGATGACTTGGAGGCCATGAATTATAACTATGGCACATGATGTTGTGGCATCTGGCTATGTTTTCAGCTTCTCCTGATCCACCATATCGGCCACTCATGCAAGAGATGTGGTCAAGACATTGTGTTAGATAAGTGCATGAATGTGAATCAGTGGTTAAAATAATAACCCTTCCCTCAAATTAACTATTTTAGATTTAAGCCTGTGCTACTTAATGGATGTAAGAGACTGAGTTATTAGGATACAAGTCTCCTTTTTTAATTACCTCTAAGGATAAGTTGACATTTTAAAAAACAAAAAACTTCTGAAGTGCTGAAGGAAAAAGATCAAATGGAATTTTAATAACATGTTTATTTTCAGGCTGTGAAAGGTGATTAGAGAGAAATAAATGAACAGTCTTTGATTCCCTTTTCTCAGGATGTTTTAATGAGTTTGGCCAAAGCTGTTGCCAATGCAGCTGCCATGTTGGTACTAAAGGCAAAGAATGTTGCCCAAGTGGCCGAAGATACTGTCCTACAGAACAGGGTAATTGCTGCTGCCACCCAGTGTGCCCTCTCCACCTCACAGCTTGTGGCATGTGCCAAGGTAAGGCAGCTGGCGCCCCAGCCCTTTCTATCCAGTATCATCTGCTGTTATCTCCCTCCAGGCATTTGGTGGGTAGCAGGGGTGGAATTTGTTCAAATAGTCCAAGCTTTAGAACTTCTTTCAAGTGTCTTAAGTGATGATGGGATTTTAGCATAAGTGGTCTGATCCTGCTTTTATCATTTGTTCTTTGCCCAAGTCCTCAGGCCATTGGTACTTTTCACTAGTTCATTTCTATATGCAAATTGCTGTGTCTCCCCTTTGGACTTCTCAGTGCCTCTTACACCTGCACAAAAATAGTTCTTGCCTTATGTGGTACAGCATTATAAATGGGTTCAGAAATAAGCCGCAGAGTTTATGGGAACCCTTTGTAGGCTACACAGTGTCTGAGTGGGGTTGTTAATTGTTGCCAGGGTATACACACTCTGTGTGTCATACATCCCCTCATTACATCTCCCCGGTAATGCTGCAAGGAGGATTAAGCACCATTATCTCTAGTTCACTGATGAGGAATCTGAGGCCCTTAGATGTTAGTAGGTTAAGGCCACAGAAGTAGTAAGTGGCAGAACTAGAGTAACAACTCAAGTCTGTCTGCCTCCAAATACCCTTCCCCTCCACTTCATGTGTCCTCTCGTTGATGATGCATCAGAAGATGGGAAATGTCCGTTTCTGGACTTGATGGCCTGTCATGTTGTGTAGATCTGTGATCTGGCTCAGCTTCACATTGAGAGCCTATGGTAAGATTTGCAGCATTGTCTCCCTCAAGCTTTCCTTGTCCACACTGCTAGAATTTACAAGGAACTGACAGAACCCCCCTGTTCATTAAAGGACTATGAGGCAGAGTTTCAGGTGTTTCTGGGAATAGAAATAGAATTCTTTTAGGTAGTCTTTGTATCCCAACTCAGAAGACTCAATTCAAAGGATCCTAAAAGGAAGGAGGTATAATTGAGAAATCTCAGGAATTCCTCTCTATGGAAGTAAGGCAGTAGTATGGACTGTCATGTGTGACTAATGACATTGTAAGTCAGCGGGACATGTCAGATCACAAGGATGAAGTAGAATAGCAGAGTGTGTGAGACTGAAGCAATGCTTTCATTCAAGGAAATGATCCTGTGAGTAAGAAACCGAGCAATGGTCCTGTGAGTAAGAAACTGAGGCCCAGAGCAGGAAGGGCCTTGATGGGACTGTGGGGGCACATGAAGAGGGACCAGGATTCAACCGCAGTGCCCACAGCCTGTTCCTGTCTCGCTTCAGGTTGTGAGCCCCACTATCAGCTCCCCTGTGTGCCAGGAACAGCTGATTGAAGCAGGGAAGCTGGTGGACCGCTCAGTGGAGAACTGCGTCCGTGCCTGCCAGGCGGCCACCACCGACAGCGAGCTCCTGAAGCAGGTCAGCGCAGCGGCCAGCGTGGTCAGCCAGGCCCTCCATGATCTCCTGCAGCATGTGCGGCAGTTTGCCAGCCGAGGCGAGCCCATCGGCCGCTACGACCAGGCCACCGACACCATCATGTGTGTCACTGAGAGCATCTTCAGCTCCATGGGTGATGCCGGTAAGGCACTGTGCTGTGGGTGGGTGGATGGGTGGGTTTTGGTGTTCCTGATGGTGGTGCTCACCCACAGGGAAGGTGAAGGCTGCCTGGATGACTGGCAAGGGCAAGTTCTCATCGGTCTCAAAGACTTCCCCACTGAAGCTCGGAAAAAGATACAAGACTCTTCCATAGCCATGCTTACAGACTTAAACAGAGTTCATCAGGTTTTTGTTATAATGGTTAGATTTTGTTATTTTGTTAGATTCGCAGCAGATCCTTTGTTCTGTGAATGCACATATTGGGCATGGTATGGCAAAGTTGGAGCAGCCACAGAAGGAAACAAGATCAAGGCTTGGAATTCGGAAGTTTATTGTACTTGCGTGTCCCCTGGAGGGGGTCAGCGCATGCCACACAGGGTCATGGGAGAGCACCAGGGTGGTCAGGAGGGAGAAGACAGGAGCAAGGAGAGGGCCTAGACCATGGCCTTTATTGGAACTTCCTTGGGAAATGCAGGGCAGGGTAAACAGTTTAGGATTGGCTAGGTTAAATAATTTTGGCAGGCTCTAAATTATGGAGGTGGTGGCTAGTTACCTGGGACCTGGCCACAGGATGATCCAGGCAGAGGAACAGTGTCTCCTGAGTGTCTGGGCCAGTTAGAGGAGGAATCGCTCTGGACTGGTTAGCTTGCATATCAAAGACATATTCCCTGCTAAGCCTCTGCAGTCTCTAAATTGTCTAGCCCTTAGAGGACAGTTTGTCTCCAGCAGAAAGGTGTTTTCAGATTCCAAAGCATCATACATAATATGCAGTCAGTTTAAAAACATATACAATACACCTTTTTATCATCTATTGAAAAGGAAGTCTCCCCAGACCCAGCTCACCACTGTGCCATCAAAATCCCCGAAATTCATAACCTTTTCACTTTATATATCTTAAAGACTTTTTTTTTCTTTTCTTTTCTTTTCTTTTTTTTTTTTTTTTTTTTTTGAGGTGGAATCTCACTCTGTTGCCCAGGCTGGGGTATAGTGGCACAGTCTCGGCTCACTGCAACCTCCACCTCCCAGGTTCGAGAGTTACTCCTGCCTCAGCCTCCCAAGTAGCTGGGATTATAGGCATCTGCCACCATGCCCGGCTAATTTTTGTATTTTTTAGTAGAGATGGGGCTTCACCATGTTCGCCAGGCTGGTCTTGAACTCCTGACCTCGGGTGATCTGCCCACCTCAGCCTCCTGAAGTGCTGGGATTACAGGGGTGAGCCACTGTGCCCAGCCTGGACTTTTTTCATGCCCACCTGTGTGTTAATCTTTTTAGTGGCAGCATAGTATTCTATTTTTGTAGGCATCATAATTTAACCAGTGATCTTTTAATGGACATTTAGTTTTTTTGTTAGTTTGTTTTGCTTTTACAGAAATACTACAATAAGCATTCTTGTAAAAATAGTTTACTTTTCGAATGTAGGGTAAATTCCTATTAATGGAGGTGCTAGGCCAGTAGGTAGATTTTTATTTTAAATGTGTCTAAGAAATTTTTCTCCAGAAAGGACCCACAATTTGCAACCCAACTAGTAATCTGTAAGAGATCTATTTGTGAGCTTCCTTGACAGCATAGAATAATACCTTATAACGAGTTTTGTTTTTTTTTAAGAAAATTGTCTTATGTTCTTCTGTATCTGTTAATAATTTAACAAGATAGGAATGCTTCACACATTTGAATTTGTTGTTGTTGTTTGTTTGTTTTTGATCGTCCTTTTATTTTGAAATACTTTTAAATTTGCAAAAAAGTTGCAGAGGAAATATGGAGAGTTCCCATATACCTTTCCCAGTTTCTCCATTTTTGACAACTTCCCTGAAAGATAGCACATTTGTCAAAACCAGGAAATTAGCATTGGTACTTTACTAACTAAACTACAGACATTATTCAGATTTCATCAGTTTTTCTGCTGATGTCCTTTAACCGTCTCGGGATCCAGTCCAGGATACCACACTGAATTAAGCACATTTTTATTTGAGCAAAAGCTTTCTTCTTCCCCCTTTTTACAGTGCTTCAGCATTCTTTTCAGATGGCTTTTGCTAGAGGAAGAAATCCCTTACATTTGAGTCGTGCTAGTTTTTAATGTTGGTTGTTATACTCCTCCTACTTCCAGAAGGAAATTAAAATAGATTTCAGTAAAATCACAGGGATAATAAGACCAAAGAATAATGCAAGATCAAAATCAGTGCTGGGAAAAAAAGAATGAGCAAAGCGAAAATTGGCAGGGAAAACTCCAGGCCAAGGCAAATCATAGCATTTGAGCATGAAGCTGGGGTCCGTGCTTCTATTAGCAAAGGCCAAGTGGCACACATTGAGTGGATTGTGTGATATCCCTCATCTGGTGCTAGGTAGCCTACACATTAATACAGCATTTAAAAATAATTTTGTTCTGTGCCAGTTCTTCAAAAAGTTTATTATAGAGGCTTTTGTGTAAGTGGTTTTCAAAGTGAAGAAAGCAGTGTTTTCTAAATAAGTGTTTACTAATGCTAAATCCATGTAATTTTGTTCCCTGCCCTCTCTTTATAAAGGGTTCCTCTTTGGCTCCTTTTGTTCTCTTCATGCCTCATAGTGAAAGGCTGAACCCAGATGTGTTTGGGGAGTATCATCCTGGCAGCTACAGGGAATATTTTCATTTTGGCTTCTAATTTGGATGCATTGCTTAGGAGTAGAGCATGGAGGTTCAGTTTTTTTGCTCCTACTTACCAGAGGAGTAGAGACAAGACTCTACTGGCTCCTGAGGTTTTACTGACCTTTGAAAAGCAGACAAACAGACCACATCTTCTATTCCATCCTCTAGGTGAAATGGTGCGCCAGGCGCGGGTCCTGGCCCAAGCCACGTCAGACCTCGTCAATGCCATGAGGTCAGATGCAGAAGCCGAAATCGACATGGAGAATTCGAAGAAGCTCCTGGCAGCAGCAAAACTCTTAGCCGACTCCACTGCTCGCATGGTGGAAGCTGCAAAGGTATTCTACTGGATTTGTTTGTATGAAAAGTGAACACTATTAAGTGTTAGGATTTGGAAGGTACCTTCCAGATGGAGGATGTTCAGCCAAGTGTGCATTTTTGTTTGCTTAAAACATGTGTGGCTTGTAACATCTAACCCTGTTCTTGTGGCAAAGGAGGTGATGGAACATCTCAATGAAATGCTTCAGGGGAGTGGTACTGACTCAGCCATAGCAGCAAAGTGCCCTCTTTAGGGAGGCCTCTTTTTCCATTTGGTCATCACTGTGTTGGCTTCATTGAACGTGGTGACTAATTTAAACCTGAGATTTTTCAACAGCAAATTCACCTAAACCTGTTCTCTTCCTCAATGCCTTAATGTTACTTTGCCCTCCATTTGACTTCTCAACTGAACTTCTAGCAAGATTTTGCACAGTAGACTATTTCCTACTTTACCGTTCTTTAAATCCCCATCACAGTTTTAAATATTATAAAAGGATGAGGAGTTAAGGGTTAGCTTTGTGCTTTTTCACAACTATGCTATAGCATAATGCTTACAAAACCTAGTGATTCTGATTCTGAACCTGGGGTCTGATACATAGCCCCCTGTGAAACATGTTAAAATTCACATGCCTCAGTTTCATCCCCAAAGATCCTGATTCACAAGGTCACTGGTAGGACTCAGTGTGTGTGTGTGTGTGTGTGTGCGCACGCGTGCACGTGTGTTTAAGTTCTGCAGAGTATTCCGATATGCATCTCTAGGTGAGAACTGTTTTAAATGAATAAGGCTATATTTTTCTGGTTTTTTTATTGTGTACCTAGCACACATTTCTTACAGAATTAATAGAGCATGCATGCAGATAAATGTGAAAAAAGAAAATAAAATTCACCTTCAAATTCCTGCCCTTAAAATAATATTTTAAATGTATTTCTATGTATATAAGATTCCTTAAGGCCAGGTATGGTGGCTCATGCCTATAATCCCAGCACTTTTGGGAGGTCAAGATGGGAGGATCACCTGAGATCAGGAGTTCGAGACCAACCAGGCCAACATGGTGAAACGCTGTCTCTAATAAAAATACAAAAAATTAACCGGGGGTGGTGGTGTGCACCTATAATCCCAGCTACTCGGGAGGCTGAGGCAGGAGAAAATTGTTTGAACCCAGGAGGTGGAGGTTGCAGTGAGCCAAGATCGTGCCACTGCACTCCAGCCCGGGTAACAAGAGCAAACCTGCGTCTCAAAAAAAAAAAAAAAAAAAAAAAATAGATTCATTAAGTGTTTCCACATCTTATCTCATCTCCCTGGCTGCCGTGAATTGGTATCTCAACCTAATATGTGCATTACTTCACTTACAATGTATTGTGGGCTGGGCATGGTGGCACACGCCTGTAATCCCAGCACTCTGGGAGACCAAAGTGGGTGGATTACCTGAGGTCGGGAGTTTAAGACCAGTCTGACCAACATGGTGAAACCCTGTCTCTACTAAAAATACAAAAATTAGCCAGGCTTGGTAGCACATGCCTGTAATCCCAGTTACTAGGGAGGCTGAGGCAGGAGAATTGCTTGAACCTGGGAGTCGGAGGTTGCAGTGAGCCGAGATAGCGCCATTGCACTCCAGCCTGGATAACACTGCAAGACTCCATCTCAAAAAAAAAAAGTGTTGTGACACATAGCCATGTAGAGGACCTCTCCTGACTGAACTGGCATTCATGTTACCTGAGGACTGAGAGTTCTTAGAGACACCTCGTGGGTAGCGGTGAAGGAGAGACCCAGGGAGGGGCAGCATCTGAGCTTCTTTCCCTTGTCTCCTAATCCCTGTTTCAACCAATAAGCTCTGCTTTTAACCTCCTTCTTTAAGCTGTACATATATCATATATGTATATATGATATATATGTGTGCTCTGTGTGTGTGTGTATGTATTGGGTTTTATGTAGTAGCTGAATTTTTTCAAAAGGTTTTACTAGTTTACCTCACCTCTCTCAGTCTACACATAGCTATTTGAGGCAATCTTACATTCACAAAAAATTACTTGTTAGGTTGGAAAGAACTGTAGGGTAGATCTAGTCCATTCCTTATTTTACAAATGAAAAAAATTAAAACTCAAAAAGATGAATGCTAATGCCACATAAGCAGTATTGAGCCAGGCCAGTGTGCACGTTTCGTTTTTTGTTTGTTTGTTTGTTTTTGAGATGGAGTCTCGCTCTGTCACCCATGCTGGAATGCAGTGGCACAATCTTGGCTCACTGCAAGCTCCGCCTCCCAAGTTCACGCCATTCTCCTGCCTCAGCCTCCCGAGTAGCTGGGACAGACACCTGCCACCATGCCCGGCTAATTTTTTGTATTTTTAGTAGAGGCGGGGTTTCACCGTGTTAGCCAGCATGGTCTCGATCTCCTGACCTCTTGATCTACCCGCCTCAGCCTCCCAAAGTGCTGGGATTACAGGCATGAGCCACCACGCCCGGCCATGTTTTGTTTCTTGATGTGACTGTTTACCAGGCCAATTCACTGCATTTACCAAGTTACCAAAAACTCATTTCTTCTAAGTATTCATGTGATTTTGGTTATTTATATTAAATGGGACAATGTTAAGTGTTTCTGTAAATTCTTGCAGCTTTTAGTTACAAGTTTTCATTTTCTCTTTGTAGCAATATTTTAATTTGCTGAATTTTGTTGAAAGCTAAAGAACACACAATGGTTAGACTTCCAAGGATTATATTTAATGTGCAGAAAAAATATATTTCATGATTAGTAACTAAGATTTCAGGCCAAGATAGTACCCCATATCTGAGACATATTCATCATAAAAAAAGACATTGCTGAGCAAGGACCCAAAGCATCCACATCAGTGTGAAGTGCAGAAATGCTGGTTTCCAGCTGCTCAAAATACATAAAGTTAAGACTGATATGCACGTGAGACATATATAAAGGAGCGGCTTAGAAAATACCTGATGACCAGAAAAAAAATGACTTCCGTAAACCTGCAAAAGAAATCAAAAGTAGCCCAAACAATCCTTTTACATGTGAAATGCAGAAATAAAAATTTTTCAGTGCTAGAAACACAAAATCAAGATGATGTGAATGGTTAAGGTTTGAAAGAATAGGAGATTCTATTCAAGAGGGTTGCCAAAATAATTCTGCCACAGCTGTTAAAACTAGTCCATCCTGTATGCATTGCTATAACTTTTATAAATAGCTCAAAGAAATTGGTTCTTATAAATTGGTAAGTTTAGCAAATTGGCCACTTGGAAATCTAGACCTTTAGGAAATTGATTTTCAATGAATCGGTGTGCTGTTCTCTGCTGTTCTCCCTGCCTGGAGAGCAAATATTATTGCCTGAAAGCATTCATAGGAAGAAACTCATTGATCTATAGACATCAAGCACATATTACAAAGCATTCAGGCCCTGGTAAGGGAAATCTTGACGGCTGCTGTTATTGTTGGTGGAAGAGGAAGGCTGGATGTGCGGTGAGCATTTGTTGAATTATTTTAGAGTTAAAATGATATCCTTTCTCTACATTACCATTAGCCTTCCCCTGCTTCAGAATCCCACTCATGTAAATAAAATCCACTTAGGTTTCTAAGACATGTTCAACTAAAAGCAACAAAGTAAAAGGGCTGTGGGGCTGGACAAAGAATGCATGACTGACTACGCACATTGCCTTCCTCTTTTTCTGTCATGTTGAGGGCATTACCTTTCTCTCATTAATTCATTACTTTTGGGTACCATCTCAACTTTACACTAGACTTTCTAACTCTGTCTCTCTAGGAATGTGATTTCTGGGCATGGTCTTTCTTTCACAAAATTTCCTTGGAATCTTTTTAATGGCATTCCTGAGCCCTCCCTCCATCCTGCCCTGTCTTCCCTCTGTCCCCGCCTGAGTTGATACTGGACTCTTACCCCTTCACATTTACCTGTGCCACAGGGTATTTCAGGAGTGACCTGAAGACATGTGTCATTACTGTGTCATGCCAATGAAAAGAAGATTCTCCCTGGGAAAGATAGGAAGAGGGGAGATTCAATCTTCCCATCTTTTAAACCATGGGTTTCTGACCACAGGTTAATCTGTATGGACAACCAAGGCAGTGTTCTCAAGTGTTTAATTATTACTTTGGATTTCTAACTGCTTAGCCTCGCAGTTTTGAAACATCCCCAGTAGGTATTTTTTTGTTGCATGAGGAAACATCTTCATCATAAAGATATTGCTTGCAGCATTCAACTGTCCTTCCAAATGCTTTCTATTACTAAGAAAAAACAATACTAAAGGCATGAATTCAGTGATGTCTCCCACTGGACCACTTGAAATCTTTATTTTCACCTTTGCAGGGGGCTGCAGCCAACCCGGAGAATGAGGACCAGCAGCAAAGGCTGAGAGAAGCTGCAGAAGGCCTCCGGGTAGCAACCAACGCAGCTGCCCAGAATGCTATTAAGAAAAAAATTGTCAACCGACTGGAGGTCAGGAAAGAGGCTGGCTTTCTGGGATGCCCATCTTAAATTGCAAAGAGTTATTTGAAAAGATAGTTGAATTAACAAGGTGTTGCCCATATAAAGAAAGCCAAGTCAAGGTTGTTTGACTTCAAACATCATTGTTTGAAGGTTTGAGTACTATAAAAGCATTGACTCCATTGCAAAAAGCTGCTTCTGTAAGCTCGAATCCTTTCTAACGTTCAACAATAGAATTTAGACTCTTTTCAGGAGGAACTGGATTATTTTTTCTTTTCTAGCATTAAAGGATATACACATTCAAGAAGGATCGTTTGCTGAAAATATTTATATTCTGTTGGAGTCAGTGACTTTGTCAGGACTTCCCATAGGAAATATGAACTTCAGAGATTAGGCTTGGGTGGAGAGGTATAGAAGGGAGTGAAATATATTTGTTATTTTTTGAAGTAATTATTCTGAAAAAGAAAGTTGAAATAGTAATAGGCGCAAACTATGTTTTTTTAAAAAAAAATTTATCCTACAAATGCACACGGGAGAACCTTACACTGAAATTTGAGAGTTTGGAAGCTGAGACCTTTGCCTATGTACTGGGAAGTCCCTCCATATGCAGTCTGCTATATTCTGGAAGAAAAGTAACGTTGTTGTTCTTGGAAAAAGAGGAGGATAAACCCAATTAAGTGGCCTGGTGGGAAAGTCTCAGCATTTTGGAACTAAGGCTTTTGAGTACTGAGAGAGCACCAGCATTTGTGCTTGACACAGAACCGTCTATGCTGCTTGTGGAAGATTTTTTTTTCAAAAACATTTAGACTTGGTGAAGCTTGTCAGTGTCATTATGATCTTGGGATCATCCCTTTTGTTTTTGCGAAAGACAAATGAACTTCAAAGCTTGAGCTTTCAAGCATGCCTGTCATTGTCACTTGTCTCAGAGGATGTCAACACAAGGAAGATAGTGTGTTGTAAGATTAGGGTCATCACTGGTTTTAAAAGACAAAGCCTGCTCTTTGGAGTTCTTTTAGAGCAACAAACCTATCCTGACTGTGGTGGAAGTGACCTGTAGGACATGCACGTGGGTTGCATATGCAGACCCTGACTCATCTATCACTCCTCTGCAGGTTGCAGCCAAGCAGGCCGCAGCAGCAGCCACACAGACCATTGCCGCCTCCCAGAATGCAGCTGTTTCCAACAAGAACCCTGCGGCCCAGCAGCAGCTGGTCCAGAGTTGCAAGGTGAGGTTCCAGTGCACAGAGAGCCAGGTCAGCTGCAGATGACCCTGATAACGTTAGAATGCCAAGTCCCCTGGTAATTCAGTAAAGACAGATTATCCAAGCTTCTAATCCAATTTGTCCCAGTTCCCATGTTCCAGGTGTATACACGTCTGGTTTTTGTCCATTAAGTGGATGGCCTGTGTTTGGAAGGAAAGTATGATTTTCTTCCAGCATTGTCTTACTTTTGTCCACAGTTTTCTTTTCAAGAGACTGAACCAAAGAGGATCAATGATGAGGCCATTTTAGGGCTCTGAAATAGGAAGGAAGTGTTGAGTTTCCAGAGTGCCTTTCTTTGAGAGGCAGGACTTTGAATTCAGCCTTGCTCCCTGGAGCAGGGTTGATTTCCTGCTTTCTAGTAATTGCACCTCAAGGATTTATTTCATCCCGTCTAGCCTCTGTGACTTTGTGCTTTGGTGCTTTTTGCTGTTGCCCTTATGTCTCTATTCTTCTGACACCTGGGCCTTGTTGCTAAGTTGAGCCCAATTTACTACAAAAGGTACAGTAAACACCCTTGTTGGTTTCTCTAAGGGCCCAGGGAGTTGACTTCCCCAGGGCTCCTGTGAATTGTGGCAGACACAAAATCCAGTTGCAGAGCCACTGCCCACATGTGGGTGGCATGTCTGGCTGGCATGTCTTAGAAGTATTTGCAGCTAGCCGTGGTAGCTGGCTGGGAGGCATACCTGTCTGTGCTGGGGTTATGAGAGCCAACTGCACCCTCTCTCCTTCTTCAAATCTCTGCCAAATGATTCACATTTGTGAGGGGTGCCACTGCTCCCACTTCAGAAATGGCTTTACTTCTGATAGAGCCCTCTATTCCTGAATCTGGGTTCTCTGAGGCCAGCCCTGCTGCTGTTGTGGACTGAATGCACTCCAGGAAGAAAGGCCTCAGTGACATAGTAGGGTCCTGGGCTGGTGTCCTTCGGTGCTGTGTGGATAGCGAAGGGGTCTTGCTGAGAGTGAGGGCATCTGCTGTGGGGGAGTTTGCTTCCTTTTGGGTCCTTAGTTCAGCTGCTAGCAGGGGTGAAAACTTTCTTCTCTGGGAGCTGTGCAGCTCACATGCAGGAACATGCCACCAGATGAGTGAGACCTCTCGCCCCTCTTCTGCAGAGAGACTGAAGATACTAGGTCTCAAGTGTCACTACCAGGAAATGAAAGGATTGAGATGAAGAGGGGAGAGTGGAGCAAATGACTAGAACTAGCAGAACTAGCAGTCCTAAAGGGGGCCTAAAATTCCTTGGAAACATTTTTTTAACTTGTGCTGGAGCAGTCCTAGAAAAATATGTTCCCAGGCCAGTACGCACTGTGCACCTTTATCTGCAAAGATGGCCACAGTGCTGTGGCCTCTGAGAGCCTCGTTAAGCAGAGAAGGACGTGTGGGCACAGAAAGGAAGTGTGGACAGAACACAGAGAAAGTAAAAGGCTCGTCTCCCAAGACACCATAGGAGCCTATTACTGTACAGCAGCCCTGCCTCACGGAATGCTGTGCCTCTCTCCTTTCCCCTGGCTTTGGGCTTTCCAGTTTGAGAATGAGAAGTCCTTCTTAGAGAAAGAGGGGCCATGGCAACACAAAGACTGATGCACAGAATGCGTGCCTGCAAAGTAAGAAGCCAAAGCACTTACATGCACGGGTATCCAAGTATTTCCCTCACCTTCTGAACATGGGGCCATATGACTTCAGTTTACCACCGGTGAATTGTGTAGATCCTTTGATTCTAGGTTTGCAATGGCAATGAGCCAGATGGTGTGAGTTGCAGCTAAGGAAATTCTTTTAGGCCTCATCATAGACAATCATCTTCGAAGGAATGTATTGACACCTCCAGTACCACAGGGTAGAATGTGTGTAGACAAAATGCCCAGAAAATGGGATTCAGTGTTGGTAAGGACCCAGCTGGCTTAATGTGCAGTGTCATTCCAAGGCCTGGGGCTGGTGTCCCCTGGGAGTGGATGGCACATCCAAAAAGCGCTCTTGAGTCATGTTCTAGCTTCTTTGGATGATCCCACCATTCTAGCCATGCTGTTTTTATTTCCTTGCCTTCTGCAGGCAGTGGCTGATCACATCCCTCAACTGGTCCAGGGAGTGAGGGGGAGCCAAGCTCAAACGGAAGACCTGAGTGCTCAGCTGGCTCTCATCATCTCCAGCCAGAACTTCCTCCAGGTAACAGGGCCGTGGTCACCTTGGGCTCACTCAGAGCCCTCGTCTGGGCAGGGACTGCCCTTTAAGGAGAGGAGTTAATGAATTCCACAGCCTCAGCTAAGTCTTTGCAGTAGGCAGAGCTTGAAGGCGTCTTCTTTACCTTTCCAGTTTCAGGAGAGGTGGGTTCAGCTTGGCAAAGCAAAATGCTGATATGCAGGGAAATTGCCCTGGGGAGATGGCATATGATCCATTTTCCTCAGGATTATCATATGTATTTCTCTTCAAAGAGAAGAAAACATGTAAAAAGTTGCAGGTTGTGATGAACAGCCTAGGAATAGGCATTGCTTTAGGTTTTTGTTTGCAGAGATCCTAATGTCATTATTCATGGACCGGGGAAAGAAGTGTGAAGTGCATCTTCTCCAGAGAGATGATCGTTCTCTGTGGCAATTGTACAGTTAGTATTGTCAGTCTCTTTGGGGTGAAGAAGGGTAGACTCATTTTAAGGAAAATAAAATAAACAAAAATATTAAGTTGTGGAAAAATTCCCTTTTATGTGCTTCTTATATTCAAATGTCTCTACTTTATCAGCACTTTTACTCAACTTAAAAGCAGCTGATATGATGAGGTGGGTCAATTCCGCATCCCTTTGTAGTTCAACTGATAGTTGTAGGACTCAGCGATACATCTGTTTGGTTCATTTTTCAAGTTGTATAACTCTAACATGCAAAAATAAAACGTGAAAGGTTTGATGTATCTCCTCATACTTTATATGCATATGCAACACAGGTATGTATGTGTGTATATATTCTTTTAAATTGGTATTCATTGTATGTAGGCCCTTTATGTTTTTCATCTAACATATGAGTGTTTATGATTTTCAATAATCTGTGATATGACTATACTCTTAACTTTTCTCTCATCATTGGACGTACAGGTTTTCAATTTTTTGCCGTCATGAATAACGTGATAAAAATCTTTATGTGCTCAAGTCTTTGTTCTCTTCTTGAATTCCTAGAGAGAGGATTGCAAATAGCTTATTTTTATCTTTAGGACATTGCAAATTATGACGTGGACAAGGCATATTTCTCTCTTCATTTGAGAGGGGAGAGAGCCTGGAGCCAGTTGTGGGTACTGTCTCTACCCTGGCAAGATTGTAGGACATTAAGACAGAGCCATTTAGATGTGTTTCTAGTTCTACTCTGTCCCTGCCCTTGTTTTCCCTTTTCCTTTGTTCTTTTAACTTTGCTGTTATAGATAGATCTTTACAAGAAAAAGGGAGGGTTGAAAATAAATAGAAATTGAATTGACAGATCAAAAAGTTTGTACATTTTAAACTTCATGTTATAAAACTCCTCTTACAGGAGGTTGAACAAATCTAAATTTACAACTTAGCAGTAATACGGAGCGTGCTTTTAAATACATCTTTTATGAAATTGGGGATTAAGGTTTTAAGAAAACATGTATGTTTTTGCCAGTTTGCTCTGTAAAACTATTTTTGTTTGGTTTTGCATTTCTCTGATATTCACAATGTTAAACACTTTTCGTAAGTTTCAGTTATTTTTTATTATGTAAAATTATCTTTTTATGCTTTTTGTATACTCATGGTAGCTTTTATAAATATTCATTATTTAAATATTAAAAATATTAACTTTTGTCCTTAAGATTTATGATCTGGCACTTGTTGCAACTTTTCTAAGTATAGTCTTATAGCATATATATTAAAAGTCTTAAAAGTATGTATATTTTTTGATCCAGAAATTCTTTTAAAAATTTATACAAAAAAATTATAAATGTGTACAGATTTAGCTACAAAGCTGTTTATCATACTATTGTTTATTAAATTGGAGAAAATGGAAACATGCCCAACAACAGAGAATTGAGAAATGGCAATAGATGCATATACTGGAATGCTGTATAGCTGTTTAAAAGGTAGGATATATGAGACAAGGAGATTGTGAAATAGAGTAAACAGTATGATCTTATTTTTGAAAATATATGTACATGCACATAGGTATCCATTCACTGGTGAAATTATTTTGCTTTGTGAGATGCGAGGTCATGTTAGCTGTTTTATTTATCTGTCTTCATTTTCCTAAGCAGTCTTTTGGGTGTATGTGAGACTCAGAATGAAGAGCTATTCTGAGAAATACAGTGAAACCTATTTCATAAGGAACTCTCTTTGAAATCTGTTTTAAATGAGAATTTCAAGCCATATTCTAATTTTGCCTTTTCTACCCTCCATGACACCTCCTTTTTTCTTTTTTTAAACATTCCTAGAATGTACTGCCCTAAAGTATCTGGCTTGAGGTGGCAGTTTGGGAGTAGGGGACGAGTTGTTTAATATTCCTTTTTTTTTTTAGGACAAAATCAGTTCTCACTGCTGTGGAGACATCGCTGCTTGGGTCTCTCCTCTCTACCTCTTGCTGCCCAGGAGCCGTCTTACTTTCTTTTCATCTCTCTATAGCCTGGAAGCAAGATGGTATCCTCTGCCAAAGCCGCAGTGCCCACCGTGAGTGACCAGGCCGCAGCCATGCAGCTGAGCCAGTGTGCCAAGAACCTGGCCACCAGCTTGGCGGAGCTGCGTACCGCCTCGCAGAAGGCAAGTGGAACATGTCACGGGGGTTAGCTTGTCAGGAAGGGAGCTGGGGTGGCATGGGTACCACCCAGGGCCTGAACACTGCTGAACCTGTTTCTTGGCAGAGTTGCCCATTTCACTTGCATGACTATTAAAGATGCCCCTGTGGGTTGGCTTTTGTAGCATTAAGCCACTATCTCCCAGACTTAGTATTCACTTTTTGGTTTCAGATGCCTTTCTTTGAACTATTTTGAGTTGCATACTTCCTCCTCCTCCTCCCATATCCTGGGACAAGCAGTGGTCCACTTTTCACAGTCTTAGGGGAGAATGGTAGCCATCAGTGTCTCAATGCCAGCTAAATTGTGGTCCAGAATAAGTGATCATATATTCCAGGTGTCATCTTATGAACTTAATAACAAACTGTATAGGCAGAAAATCTATTTTGAGGGGTCATCTTTGTTATCTTTTTTGCCCTGGAATGTTTTCACATCTTGCATGGAAGCATTCACCTTAACAAGGTCCTAAGGAGAACAGAGTTGAGGACTAAATGAATTTCTGTCTCTGGAGCATATTAATTACCAAAGGGCCTCATTTACTACTCGTGTTTGATGTGGTATTAGCATCAAGTTCTAGCATGAATTCACTTTTCTTCATTGTAGCAATCCCTTTATAGAAACAAGCAGCCTCATAAATTGGTAAGAGAAGAAGGTAGAAGCTGACTTGAATTCTTAATATGAGGAGTACGCTACACTGCCAAATAAAAATATCCAGAGCTTTAGACTATATCCAATAAAAAAGTTATTTTGACCTGTGTTTCTCAAAGAGAGCTCCTGGTACTGTCTACACTGGAATCACCTGGGGATGTTTATTAGACTGCACATCCCTGGGCCTCGCCTCTGAGAAACCAGATTAGAATTTCTGGTCGTAGAGCCTCAACATCTGCATTTTCACAAGCTGCTTTGCTGAGTCTGAGACACACACCAACACTGAACCACACTGCTCCAGAGCAGTGATCCCTAAAGTGGGACTCAAGCAAGACTGTCCATTGGGTACAGGAAGGCACTTATATATGTGTGTTTGTGTGTATATGTGTGTATATATGTATGTGTGTGTATGTATGTGTGTGTGTGTGTGTGTGTGTATATATATATATATATATATATATATATATTTTTTTTTTTTGAGACAGGGTCTTGCCCTGTTGCCCAGACTGGAGTGCAGTGGTGTAATCATGGCTCACTGTAACCTTGATCTGCTGAACAGTCTCCCACCTCAGCCACTTGAGTAGCTAGACCACTGTCATGTGCCACCACATTTGATTAATTTTTTTTTGTTTGTGTTTTTTTTTATTTTTAGAGATGAGATTTCATCATCTTGCCCAGGCTGGTCTTGAACTCCTGAGCTCAAGTGATCCTCCCACCTAAGCCTCCCAAAGTGTTAGAATTATAGGCATGAGCCACTGCACCCAGCAATGTGTTTTAATATGTAGCATAGGGATTAAGAGTGCAGGCTCTAATCCCGGCACTTTAGGAGGCCGAGGTGGGTGGATTGCTTGAGTCCAGGAGTTCAAGACCAGCCTGACCAACATGGTGAAACCCCATCTCTACTAAAAATACAAAAATTAGCTGGGTGTGGTGGTGCACGCCTGTAGTTCCAGCTACTTAGGAGGCTGAGGCATGAGAATCACCTGAACCCAGGAGACAAAGGTTGCAGTGTGCCAAGACCATGCCACTGCACTCCAGCCTGGGCAACAGAGTGAGACTCTGTCTCCCAAAAAAAAAAAAAAAAAAGAGTGCAGGCTCTGGAATCAGACTGTCATTGACTGATTTTGTGACTTAGACAAGTTAACCTCTCTGTGCCTCAGTTTCCTTCTTGAGTAATACTGGCACAGAAATCAATTGGTATTTATTTCTGCTGTTATTACTATTATCTAAAAATGGAAAGAAATGAAAATGTACCAGTATTTAGTGTACTAATCAATAATTACATGTTTATATAATCATATGTGCATGTGTATATTGAGGGATGGAATCAAAGCATTTGGAGATCAGTATTATACATGACCAAGAGATAAAGTAATTTTCATAAATTACTAAGGAAAAAATATTTTGTAATCTTCAGTACAGAAAAGTAATGATTTATAATTTAGAAATTTGTAAAGAGAAGCAATGAAGTTGACATAGACTTGCCCCCAGAGTCCTGGGTGGGTTCATTTGTTCATTCACTGCATCTTTCCCATGCCTCTGTGTACACACATGGCTGTGCTAGGTGCCCTACCTCTAGAAGTCAGCCACGGTGAAAATAAATGATCCACTGAGTCTAAGAGGCCAGTGCATTTCAGATAAGGGTCACTTCTGGAACACTTACTATATCCAATTATGAGACATACATAATTGATGGTTTAAGGAAGTTAAGAGTAAGGTTCTAACTGAGGATGATTTTGTTCTTAAAAATACTTGCTTTCCTTGCTCCTCCTGCTGGATTTGGAGAATCACTGGGTATATCCAGAAAGGCATTTTATAAGTTGCAGAAGTGTTGGGGACACTTTTCAGAAGCAGACTGGGTACACATATTCCCAACTCTTTTGACAGGCCCATGAAGCCTGTGGTCCGATGGAAATCGATTCAGCTCTGAATACTGTGCAGACGCTTAAGAATGAACTGCAGGATGCCAAGATGGCAGCCGTGGAGAGCCAGCTGAAGCCACTTCCAGGGGAAACGGTGAGCTGTTTGAGCCAGCTGGGGTGCAGGTGTACCTTTTGTTATGACGTTAAATTATTTGTTGTTAGGGTGTTTGCTAAATGCCACGGCATGTTGAGAAGTTTCTAATCCTGTGGCCTTTTTCTGAAAAGAATGCCCAGGGCAGCTGGAGGAACTCGGTTTGGAGTTAGGAGTGCTGGCTTCTACACTCAGCTGTATCATCAACTAGCTGTGCACATGTTTCATATCTCCTCTGTGTCTCAAGTATTTTATCTACAAAGTGGGTAGCAGTGAGGCTATCCTGATACACATAGAAAAGATTATCAACAATCATTTTAAAAAAACATTTACTTAATGCAAAGCACTAGGATGGACAATGGCAAAGTGTGTCCATACAGGAAAGCCATACTGCAAAAGGAATAATGGCCCTAGAGATCTACTGTGGTCGTATTACCACACCTCCTGATGCTTATGTCAGAGTTTTGTTGGCTAAAACTTTACCAGTCCTCCTCATTTGTATGTACTTTCTCACATCACTGAACATTGCTAGTAAAATACCACCATGTATTAAGCATCTGTGAAGCACTGTACACACACAGTCTAGTTTATCGTGATAGTAACTTTCATGAGCAAGTTTTATTAACCCCGTTTACAGTTGAGAAACGCAGAGGCACAGTTTGTCACTGTTTTGTCCAATGTTATCTGCCAGTTAGGAGCAGAACCACAGTTTGAATTCAGATTTGCAGGACTCTAAAACCTGTGCTTTTGAGAGCTTCTGGCTCTTTGAATGAACTGAAGACTTTCAGAATGTAAAGGGGACTTCAGGAGCATCTGATGTACCATAGAACAATGCCTGGTACACAGAAAGCACTCAGAAAACGTGTGTTAAATCAAGTTCCCCTAATTGTACAAAAGAAGAAACTCAGGTTCAGAGAGGTTAAGTCATTTAACTTAGGTCACCCAGTTAATGACAGAGTTGGGATTGCCTCCTGGGCCCACAGCTTTGCAAAGTAGTCCGGAAGTCTCTTTGCAAAGTCCTATACCCCAGGGAGTGCAAGAGAGACTGGCATGACATGTAATTCCACCTTTACATAGAGAATAGACCAGTCAGTTAGAATGCAGGAAAACATCATGAATTTTTAAAGAAATTGCTCTAATAAAGTCTGTATTGTGTCATAACATATTGTTTGCTATAATGGACCAGGCTCTATTTTTATTGGAAATCGCTGCTTCTCCTGGAAAACATGTTGCAAGCTTTAAAATGCATTTGTTCTCTGATGCCTTTTTGTACTCTCGCAGTATACCTAGAAATTCTCTTCCAAAACCTCATCTAGTAATCAAATAATTGTCCATACCCTAGGCCTTTACTGACTTCGTTCCCTGAATTTTTTATTCAGTTTACAAAGCAAAGTAACATGCTGTTCATGGGAAGCAAGCACTGTGCCCATTTTCATAATCTCATTTACCACTCCAACCCTCTATTTCTATTGCATTTCCTTTCGGTTGGAACTCCTCAAAGTATAATGATCAAATTGAACAATGTTAATGGTCCCACATGCCAGGAAGGTGGTGCAGCTGGATGTCTGCCCACTTCCTGCCCAGCCATAATTAATTCTCGCTAAGGATTTGTTGCAGACTTTCTAAATTAGCTTCTAAAGGCATAATACTAATAGCTACCATTTGTTGAGAGCTTACATTAGTTCTCTGAAAACCTGAGCCTAGATATTATGATCTCCTCAGGAAACTGAGGCTTGGAGAGGCTCAGTAATTTACTCAATCTCATGCTAGTAATTGGGAGGGGAGGGAGCAAGGGGCAGGGATTTGCACCCAGATTTGTTTGTTCTAAAGCTCTGGCTCCTTCTCCTGTACCACCCTGCTGCAGCTTAGTGCCATTGGTGGGAAAGAGCTAGGGCTCAAAGTTTGATCTACATGACTTTTCTAAATGATGCTAAGACCTCAGCAGATGTTCCTTTTCTTCTACATTCTTTTCCTCCTTGAATATTCTTATAGCTGGAAAAATGTGCTCAGGACCTGGGAAGCACATCCAAGGCAGTGGGCTCCTCCATGGCGCAGCTGCTGACCTGTGCTGCTCAAGGCAACGAACACTACACAGGTGAGACCCACACTCTTCATGCCTCTGTGGTCAGCTGCAGACCACTGGGCGTAGCGGGGGAGGACAAGGAGAATGTTCATTCCTTTGACAATACACGTGCCATTTTTCACCCAGCAGTTCACCATATATTTTTCAAGCACCATGTGCTCGTTACTGGGCTTGATACTAAGCACACAAAGACTAATAAAATATGATTCCCTCAAACTATTTATGGATTGCCCCCATTAGACTATAAAGAAGTAGTAATTATAGACTTCCAGGTCTATCTGTGAATCCTGGAATCCCACTAAAGTAAAGGCATAAAAAAGGCTAAAGAGGGTAAGAGATGATGACAAATAAGATGTCAATGGAATGTGTGAAAATGGAAGGAGACAGATGCGTGGTAACAGGTAGAGGCGAGTGAACAGAAACCTGAGGGGTAGGGAAACCAGCAAGGAAGCAAGCTGATTTGTGCTGCAGAACCCTGGGGGGTGAGGCCGTATTGAGTATTGGTGATGCCGGGTGCCCCGAAGGTAAGGGACTCCTTCAACAGGAGTTTGTATAAGGAACAGATTGTGTAATCATCAACTCTAAGAGAAGCAGAAAAGTTATACAGTAAGGAAATGTTATTGTGGTAGGAAGTCTATACATACCTCAAATTTTAAAACCAAGAAGTTTCAGTATGGGCACATTTCTTAAAAATATATATGGAAGGAAAGCTTAAGGAATTGAGTTGGCTCTAGGAGGAGAGACGAAGAGGGGAGGAGTGGGTTTTGGATCATTGCTTTTGTTACACAGTAACACTGCCTGACTTTTTGAAATATGCATTATTAAAGTATAATATATGCACAGAAAACAGCATAAATCCTAAATGGATACCTTCATAAGGTCTCACAAATTGAAAACACCCAGGAAGCCACTAGCAGGATGGAGGAATCAAACATCTTCAGCCTCCCAGATGCTCCTTTGTGCCCCCTCCCAATCACTGTATCCCCGCTCTCCTTCCCCAGAGGTCAACACTCATGGCTTTTAACAGCATAGATTAATTTTGCCTGTTTTTGAGCTGTAAGTAAATGGAATAATATAATATGTGCCCCTCGTGTCTAGCTGCTTTTTCATAGCACTGTGTTTGTGAGACTCATCTGTGGTACACAGAGTGGTTATTTCCATTATCTCTATGGTATTACATTACATCAATATAGCTGTTCTTTATACTGTTGTTGGGCATTTGGGTTGTTTCCAAAAGACACTGCCAGGAACAAGTCCAGTCCACGTTGTTTAGGGAAGATAGTAAGCATTTCCTAGCTGTGTACCTAGGAGTGGATTTCCTAGGTCAGAGGCTCCCCATGTGTTCAGTACATTTCTTTCAGCAGCGTAGGGAAGCTCTAGTAGTTCTGTATCCTTGTCACCACTTTGTGTCATCAGTCTTTTAATTTTAGCCCTTTTGGTTTGTGTGTGATAGTATCACATTGTGATTTTAATTTGCATTTTCCTGATGAACAGTGCCATCAAGGACCTTTTCATAGGTTTATTGGTCATTATGTGAAGTGTGTTTGTGTGTTTTGCCCGTTATTTGAAAATTGGGTTATTATCTTTTCCTCATTTATAGGAGTTCTTTGGTACTTATATATATTGCTTGTATATTGTGATTTGCATTTTTATTCTGTTAAAGTGCCTTTTAATGAACAAAAGTTTTTATTTTAATATATTCCAGTTTACACTTTTTTTCTTTATGGTTAGTACTTTTTGTGTCCTGTTTTAAAACTTTTGCCTAAGATCATGCAGATGTTCTCCTCTGTCGTATCCTAGAGCTTCACTGTTTGATTTTCATGTTTAGAACTTTGAACTATCTGGAATGAGTTTTGTTTATGTGCAGTAGGGTTCATTTAATTGTTTTTCCACATGGATATCCATTTAACCCAGCATCACTGATTGAAAAGGCCACTTTTCCCCAGTGATCTTTAGTGCCACTCTGTTGTAACATAAGTGAATATGTATGTTTGGATCGGTTTGTGGTATTTGTTCTTTTCCATGGATTTAATTACCTGTTCTTATATTAGTACTACGCTTCCCTAATTGCTATACTGCAGTTTTATACTAAGTCTTAATGTTTGGTAATGCGCATCCTCCAACTTTGTTGGTTTTCCTCAGGTTAGTATTGGCTATTCTTGGCCTTTTCCATTTCCACATAAATTCTAGAATCAGCTTGTCAATTTCTACAAAATAATAATAAAAAATACTGTTTTCTTAAACCAGTATTTTTAAACCACTATTGGGATAACATTGAATCAATTTTGGGAGAATTGTTGTCTTTATATCATTGAGTCTTCTAATCTGTGAACATCCATTTATTTAGGTCTTCTTTTCTCTCAGTACCATTTTATGATTTTCTGCATAGAAGTGTCTGTTTTGGTTAATGTATGCATGACATATCTTTTTTCATTCTTTTACTTTCAATTTTTCTTCATGCTTATATTTAATGGGTTGGGTATCCACTGAGTTTGTCATTGTTCTTTGGGGAGGGCATAGAGTATTTGGTGGTGTAACAATCTTTTTCTTTCAATTAGAGTATTTTGTCTATTTATAGATAGTGTAATTACTGATATGTTGGAGTTCGAGTCTATCATCTCAGTATTTGTTTTTTCTGTGCCTACCTGTGGTAAGTTCCTTCTTTTTTCCCCTTTGCTTTTGCCTCCTTTCAGATTCGTATACATTTTCTAAATTCTATTTCCTTCCTCTTGATTAGCTTGTTAGTTGTACATTCATTTACTATTCTTTTATGATTTCTTTAAATCTAAGTTACTCCGTTTACCTCTTCCTGCATAGTGCAAGAATCTTGGGACATGTTAACTTCATTTACCTTTCTTTCAATTATTGTTGTCTTTTTTTTTTTTTTTTTTTTGAGATAGAGTCTCACGCTGTCACCAGGCTGGAGTGCAGTGGTGCAATCTCAGCTCACTGCAACCTCCACCTCCCAGGTTGAAGCAATTCTCCTGCCCCAGCCTACTGCCTCAGCCTCCCGAGTGGCTGGGACTACAGGTGTGTGCCACCACAACCAGCTAATTTTTATATTTTTAGTAGTGGTGGGGTTTCACCATGTTGGCCAGGATGGTCTTGATCTCTTGACGTCATGATCCGCCCGCCGTGGCCTCCCAAAATCCTAGAATTACAGGCGTGAGCCTCCGTGCCTAGCCGTATGTTTTAATTCTAGGTATATTTTCATCTCTGCAATACAGTCTCAGTATTGTTCCAGATAATCCTTATTCATTTGGATTTCCTCCCATAGTTGCCCTTTCCATCACCCTTCATTCCTTCTGCATCTCCAGGGGCTTTCATTAGGGATCATTTCTCTTATACCTGAAGAACTCCCTTCAGTATTTTCTTTAGTCTTAATCTGCTGGTGACAAATTCTCTCCATTTTGGTTTGTTGAAGGGGTGGCCTGCCCCTCCACACCTGTGGGTGCTTCTCGTTAGGTGGGACGAGAGACTTGAGAAAAGGAAATAATACGCAGAGACAAAGTATAGAGAAAGAAAAGCGGGACCCAGGGGACCAGTGATGTGTTTTCAGAGGACCCACACTGGCACCGGCCTCTGAGTTCCCTTAGTATTTATTGAGAATTATCTTTATCATTAAAAGGATAAGGGAGCGGCTGGACAATAGGATTATTGTAGGGAGGAAATCGGCAGTAAGACATATGAACAAATTCTTGTAACATGAATACGTTTAAAGGAAAATGCTGTGCCTCGAGATGTATATGCGACATCTCCATAAACCTTTTAGCAGTATTGCTCCAGCAAGTCCCACCTTATTCCTAAATGTGTTTTCTCCTTACTCAGTAAACAAGACACACAATGGGTATTACCCGGAGATGTTCCAATCTCAGGGAGGGGCAGGATTTTTAACCGTCAAGCTTCTTTCAGGTACTTGTTTAACAAAGACACATCCTGCACAGCCCAATATCCTTTTAACCTTAAATCACCTTCGCACATGTCTCTTGCAAGGACAAAGTTGGGGGTAGGGTCACAGATTAACAGCATCTCAAATACAGAACTAAATGGAGTCTCTTATGTCTACTTCCTTCTATATAGACACGGTAACAAGCTGATCTCTTTCTTTTCCCCACAGTTTGTCTAAAGATACTTTTGTTTAGCTTTTATTTTGGGTGGATAGTATCACTTATTATAAAATTTTAGGTTGGCAGTTGTTTTCTTCCTGCACTTTGGAGATGTTATCCCATTGTCACTGGCTTCCTTTATTTCTGTTGTGAAGTTAGCTATAAAGGTAATGTGGTTTTATTTTTCCCCTTTCCTTGCTTTTTGAGTTTTCTTAGTTTTTAGTTTTCCAGCAGTGTGCCTGGGGGAGTTTTCCTGCATATTTATCCTTCTTTGGGTTGTAAGTACTCCTTGAAAATGGGATTTGTTGTCCTCTGCCAGTTTTTAAAAAATCAACCTTCGTTTCTTCAAATATCGCTTCTGTCCCATTTCCTTTTTCTTATGTTAGATCATTTCACTGTGTTTTCTACATCTTCTGTACCCTTTTATTTTTCATCATTTTTCTTTTCATGCTTTATTCTCAATATTTGCTTTTGATCTATCTTCCAGTTCACTTTTCCTCTCTTTAGCGGTGTCTATTCTGCCAACCCCTTCAATTGAGATTTTAATTGTAAGTATCATATTTTTCAGTTTTAGAATATCCATTTGATTATTTACTTATAGTTTGCGTCTCTGCTGAAATTCTGTATATTGTCATCTAATTTCTTCAACATATTTATCACAGTTATTTAAAGTTGAAGTCCGGTATCCTGATATCTGGATAGCCTGTGCCTGTTTTTATTGTCAGGGTTTTTTTCCCCCCACTCTTGGTATTTCAGCCATTGGTCTTGTCTCCTGGTGCTTTCATGTTTTTTGTTTGTTTGTTTGTTTGCTTGCTTGTTTTCCTTCAAGACTGAACGTTGGTGTTTTAAAATGTAGAGATAGTTTGAGGCTCTGAATTACGTTTTTTTCCCTACATAGGATTACTGTTTTCTCCTGACAACTGGTTAAGATAAGGACAGATCACAATAAAAATGCAGGAACTGAGCTGATTGGAAATTGTGTGGTCTGTTTCCAGTTTACCTTTGAGGGTGTAGCCCTTGCGTGTCCTATTGGAAAGGGTTGCTATTTACCAGAGCCATTCTGTTTCTTGGGCTCAGAACTATGCTTTTTCTCTTCCTAGCCCCATGAGACTTCAGGAAACTTTACTCAGCTTCTCAGCTTCTTGGCAACAGGTTACAAATTAGGAAATGCCTTTAGAGAAAAAGCAGCCCTGGACATTGGACTCAGTCCTTCTTTTCAAGATCTTGGCCCTCTTTACCTTGGGGCCTTGGTATTTCTCCAGTGCCTTCAAATTAATGTTTTATATATGTTTTCCAGAGTTTCTATGTGGGAAGGCTGTTTACAGTAAATTGTTCTGCCATCACTACAAGCAAAATCCTCTTTGATTTGTAAAAACTGTATACGTTTATTACTTTGAAAATAAAAGTTTTAAAGAGCACAATAGGAACACAAAGTTAGTACAGCATATATAGTACCTGCGATAATAAGAACATAAAATTTGATCCCAATGGGAGGATAGGGGAAATTTTCAGAGCAGAATTGACACCTAGCGAGGGCTTTGTGGATTGTTTAGGACTCCTTTAGCATTCTAGGAGAAGGAAAAGTAGGATAAAATTCTTAGAAAATCATAGGCTAATATGAGAGATTTAAATTTCAGAAATTTCTACACTTTCTCTAAGTCTTGCCAGCTGTTGTGTAGATGATGAAATGCATATTTAGTAGAGAAGAGACTACTTTACAGGTTGCATCATCTCATACTGATAACAACCAGAAAGATACGCTGTCTAGTTGGTGTCTGAAAAACAGCCTAGAAGTAGCCCCATTTAATTTTGGCAGGCATTGGAAGGCAGTTGCATAAGTGAGCACTGCATGTATGATGCCTTAAAGATGAGAGAAAGAAGGCTGATGGAAGGAACTGAAGATGGTGAAAGTAATAGGCAAAGAGGAAGTGAGAAGTAAGAGGATAAGGCTGAAAAGTTAGGCCAGGGTCAGATCCTAAAGGGCCTCATAAGCTAAAATAAATGAGTTAGACTTTAACTGAAGAATATGTGAACATGTTTTTCAGGTGTGGACACAGTTCATATTGCTTTTTGTATAGGTTGCCCTTCCTCCCATGTGTAGAATAGATTGGATGGAAACAAAGTGGTAGGCAAGCAGGCTGTTGCATTAATACAGATAAGAGATGATAGTGTCCTACAGTGGAGATGAAGTGATGGATTGAAGAAGCAAAGACCCGATCGTTATTGGTGACTGGTTAAAAGTTGGTGGAGATGATAACATGAAAGGTTCCAAGTGTTTGGTCTTATAGCTCAGTGAAGAATTGTATGAATCACTGATGGGAACACAGGACCATTGGTAGGAGTAGGGGAGGTGAAGTTCAGGAATGCTGGGTTCAGCACTAAATATATTCCATTTGAAGTGCTTGGAGAATATGCAGGGAGAGCATCATTAGGCAGCTAAATCTTTGGCTCTGGAACTCAGTAGAGAAGGCTGGCCTGGATGATACAGATTTGAAAATTGTTGGTAAAATGATAATGATTGGAAGTAGATAATTTTGCCAACAGGGAGTGGTAGAGTAAGAGACATCTCTTACTGAAGAACATGACTGGTTAAGGAGGAAACTGGCAATGGAAATCTTTGAAAGAAAGAAGAACATGGAGCTGTGGAGGGGGCAGAGAAACCAGGAGAGAGGGATGTCTCTAGAGCCACAGACATAGTTACTGTCCAGAAAGTCTTGTCAAATGGAAGACTTAAGCATCCATTAGCTTTAGGAATAAGGAAGTCACTATTCTCCTTGTTGAAGGCAGTTTCAGGAAAGTTGGAGAATGGATGGGAAGCAATGAAAGAGACACCATGTGTGGAAAACTTCTCCTTGGGTCTCAGTTTCCTTGTCCACAATTGAGGTGTGTGGGATTTTCAGAAGTTGCACGTGAGCTGCCACTGGGCTGCATTCTAATACAAGTGTGTTTCTATTTGACCAGTGCAGAAACAGTGCAGTGTTCAAAATATATTTCTGTATAGCTGATTACAATTACACAGAACCCTTTGTAAATACTTTGGAACAGATAAAAGATTTGTGTCATACCTGGTCTTTATCTTCTGAGGTTGCTGTGTGGCCCAATACTGTCTGGATACACAGTCCACCTGAATTCTGGTAAAGAATAGCAACCATTATGAAGAATGCTGCTATATTTAATATCGCTTGATATGCCTTCATAAGACTCTGTTACTGAGTATCATTTAAGATCCAGATGGCAAGAATACCGTGAAAGTAATCTGTGTTTTCAAAGGACTGTGGTTATTGAAACAGAACTCTGCTTTAGTATTTCACTCTGGTGGTTCTGGTATTGTGATGTACGCTTTGACTACAGGAACAGTTCCATTCGGAGG
This sequence comes from Piliocolobus tephrosceles, assembly GCF_002776525.5. Classification (NCBI taxonomy): domain Eukaryota; kingdom Metazoa; phylum Chordata; class Mammalia; order Primates; family Cercopithecidae; genus Piliocolobus; species Piliocolobus tephrosceles. The sequence continues at coordinate 103,459,313 of NC_045439.1, read as the reverse complement.
GTGTTGTTTGCTTGGAGATCTGACCCTGTAGTGATGAACACTGAGAATGTTGCTGTGTGTCCAGCCATGCACAGCCATGGGTGTTCATTGGGCTTTCTGACCTCTGATAGCCTGGTTTCATCCTTTTGATGGTATGGCTTCCTCTTTACAGAAACGTGATCTCTCTCAAGAAGGTCCTTGATGTGCTTTGAGATTTCACAGTGAGTCCTTAGCTGAAAACACATGGGATGGACCAGCTTAGGTTTTGGGAATTTAGCTCTTCTGATTTCTGTGTGTTTTTAATTGTATGAGTCTAGGAAAGGTTTTTTCACTAACTGGATTTTGCATAAACATGTCTTTTCTAATTGCATATGATAAATGATTTACTCCTCCAAACTTACATATGACTCAAATAGAAGTGGATTCAAGAGTCCATATGACAAATGGGAAGACAAGAGGAGAGGTCTAGAAATCACAGCTTAGAATCTGCAATGGTCAGAGCTAGGAACTCAGCCTCTCCTAAAACTCTTGAGAAACTGAGGCCCAGAGGGAAAAGGCAGCAGTCTAGACCATATAACTAATCAGCAGCAGAGCCAGAGCCAGATGAGGTCTTAACTACATCTGGTGCTTTTCTGAGCAACAGCATCCTTCAACCCTGTGCCAAAAGCTTAAGCGTAAAATGGAATGACCATTCTCCTCAGATTGTTTCTCTCCTTCACCTTAGCTTTGTTTACCTTTGTGCTTTCTCTTCTGGACTTCTCCTCTGCCATAAAAAGCACTTAGTTTAAAATTCTTTCATTCCACCAGCTGTACTCAGAAGTGCCATGGGATAAATGATAGATTGGCAGCTTTGTAATTTACCTTGATTAGATCGTAGTTTTATATCCCAGCTGTGTGATTTACTAAATATTTACGTATTAGCAAGTCTGCAGCACTGCAAACCCGTCTGGTTTTATGGATCTGAGGCCTTTCACACTCTACTGTATCACAGAGCCTCGCCCTCAGTGAGGAAAAGACCACCTCCTGTGTAGGTGCTGACTCAGCTGAAGCAGGGGCTAGTAAAGACCATGCTCGCTGGTGCCAAGAGACCTTCCAGCTCAGTCCTGTAGAAAATAGTCATTCCAAAAGTTCACTGCGAGAGAGACATCGATTTGCATATTTTTTATGTAGATCTTACATGTTCTAACAAAAAGGACTCTTAGTTCTGTACTCCAAAAAGCACTTTTAAGAATATTTGACCTCGAAGTGAGGAAAGCTCAGATGTAGCTCTCGTGCCACCTCTGGAAGTGTTTGTGGGCAAAATACGTCTCAGCACCAGGCTTCATCTGTGAAATTTCATGAGATGAGCTCTAGGGTGAACTGTTCAGTGATTCTCAGGCTCATATGTGTCCTGGTGTCTCCAGTCTCCATCCTCTTCTCGGGTGTGTCAACGATTGCGTGCCAGGCAGTAAGACTCACGTTTATTCTGCACGAGTTGCTGCTACAGCTTTAAAGGACTAGTTTATATTCATAGTTTATCACCAAATCCCATCATCTGTTTAGACGCAAATTTAAAGATAAGCAGGCACTTCACAAAAGAGGATATCTAAATGGCCATTAAGTGCATGCAAAGGTGCTCAACATCATTACTCATTAAGGACATAAAAGTTAAACCTCATTGAAATGCAGCTACACATGCATCAGAATGAATAAATTAAAATCTGATGATACCTGGTGTTGGCTAGGATATAGAGCAACTGCAGTTCTTACAGACTGCCAGTGGAATGTATAATGGTAAAATCATTTTGGAAAACTGTTTTTGTAGTAGCTTCTAAAGCTAAATATATACTTATTCTATGACCCAGCATTTCAACTCCTAGAGAAGTGATTCCAAAGAGAAGTGATCCCATATGGCCACTTGAATATATAAGAACTTTCTTGTTAGATTAATTCATAACAGCCCCAAATGGGAAACAACCCAAATGTCCATCAACAAGAGAATGGATAAACAAATACTGGCATATTTGTATCATGGAATACTATATAGCAAGAAAAAAGAATGAACTGCCACACATCACAACTTAGCTGAATCTCACAGCATTATGGTCAGAGAAAGAAAGCAGACACAAAAGTATACATGTATGTGGTTCTATTAACATGAAGTTTCAGAACAGGTAAAAATAGTCTAATGTAATAGACGTTAGAATGGTTATTACTTCTGGTGTGAAGGGAGTATTGACTGGCACAACTGATGGTGGATATGTGGCTGTATCCATATGTACCAGTTCACTGAGCTGCGCATGTAGACTTGTTCACTGTAGTGTATGTAAGTTATGTCCCAGAAAGACAACTGAGAAGAAACGTGCCTTTAAATGGCCTCCCGCAAACGTGTGCATGAACATACCCAGGTATGTCCATCTGTGTACTCACTCCCATGCACTTGGTGTTCTAGGTCTAGGGACAGTGGGGCAGTGGGAGCAAGGCAAGTCAGGGGGAAGAAGTCTTTAGTATTGCATTTGTTATTAACATGTCTCTTGGTTTGGCCCAGAACCAGGGGGATATGTTTCTGAAGCCAGTTACTTCTTTGAGAAACACAGCAGTTCAAATTTTGTGAAAACTAATCTGCAGCTCCCCTTCTGTGCCAGGCCCTGGTGCAGAAGCTTATTCCTAAGTAAAATGTGACATTTAGATGGAATCTAATTATAAGTCTGATGGACTTTTATCCCCAGGGGTGGCTGCTAGAGAGACGGCCCAAGCTCTGAAAACGCTGGCCCAGGCCGCCCGTGGAGTGGCTGCATCAACGACCGACCCCGCGGCTGCCCATGCCATGTTAGATTCTGCTCGAGACGTGATGGAGGGCTCCGCCATGCTCATTCAAGAGGCCAAGCAGGCCCTGATTGCACCTGGAGACGCAGAGAGTCAACAAAGACTGGCTCAGGTGAGGCTTGTGGTTGTCATGGTCATCATTAACGTGGACTTGTGGGTGGGCTGTCTCCTGGGCACTTTTCCCTGATATGAACACTGACACAGCAGTTTTTTGCGGAAACTTCCAAAGGTCATAACAGTGCTGGCCATACATGATACTCACTTCTGTAAGTCTTGCCTAGTATTCTCTACATTAACGTGTGATCTGCTTAATTCACGGTCAGGAGAGGGTATGGGGGCCTTTGAATTCTGTCCTTGGGAGTTTCGGAGCCAGGACATATTGTTTTGGGCCTATGTGTGCTGACCTATATTGCTTTTCCTCGCCAGGGAGTGAGGTAGATCCACTAGGGCTGGCCACCTAGAAGTTTTCAACTCTGGCTCTCTATTACTTCTTTGAATGCTTCTTCGACTGCCTGATGGAACCAGTTGGCTAAGGAGCATCCAGGCAGAGTCCTAGACGTGGAGCTGGGAAGGGGATGGCTTAGATTACAGGAAATGACACTTCCCACCTCCAAAGACCTTCCTTTTAATTGAGGATACCGAAGAATGCATACAGGGAGCCGCTAAACATTCCTAGACAGCATGTGGGCAACTCCAGTTGTGCTCAGAGCACCCCACTTGCCCCTGGGTAGAGTGAGGTTTGGGAGGATGGCCCCATGGGTCACTGAGAGGAAATTAACCACAGGCCTTCTAATTGTGATCCAAAAAACTCAAGGTCTCCTTCCACCTCGGTGACCTCAGCAGGGCTCCCAAGAAGGGAGATATTTTCATTTCTCTTGGTATAAGAAATCTTTGCTTTAGAACCTGACCTCATGCTGGAGAGTTCTGTGTTTGAATCACAAAACTGTGGCTTAGCCTGGCTTTGGGGAACAGGTGGGATGTGCTGTGTCACTGTGTCGGACCCTTTGCTGAGACAGAATGCCCATCCCAATAAGAGGGTGGAAAACATCTTCTCTGGGACGAGGGGCCTGGATGAGGTGGTGTAAGACAGGTGACAGTGGCAGGCGGATGCTGGTGGGTCATTTCCGTGTGTGTTTCAGCTCTGCGTGTTGTCACTGCCCATTCCCAACCAGTGTGCAGAAATGTTTGTACTTAAAGGTGCTTCTCTCCCTCCACGAATTCAGGTGGCTAAAGCTGTCTCTCACTCCTTGAATAACTGCGTAAATTGCCTCCCTGGACAGAAGGATGTGGACGTGGCCTTGAAGAGCATCGGGGAGTCCAGCAAGAAGCTGCTTGTGGATTCGGTGAGAGGTTCTTAGATTGGGAAGGGACACTGGGGGACTCGGCTTGCATTAGGTGTGAGTGAAGTCTTCTCTCCATGAGATCTCTGAGCAGCTAACCCTTCCTTTAGGAGTCCTGTTTTTCCCACTAGTCTTTGTTTTCCATGTTTTGCTGTCTGATCAACAGAGTTCCCAGGTGAAACTTTTAAAGCTTTCTTTGAGCGCGTGTTGCCGTTTCCTCTCGGATCATCCCAGAGAGACAGGCAAAGGGGTGTGTGATCACCTGGCTTCTTATCAGGACATCTCAGATAGTGACAGTCAGGTGTTGGAAGGGTACATGTGTCCAAGACTCAGTGAGACAGCGAGTAGTCTGAGGAATTTCACCTTGGGGCCTGTTCCCGTCCCTGCTTTGTGAGTCTGCTGAAGGAGGGTTTGCGCTCGTGCATCTTTGTTTCTTCTCTGCATAGGTATAGAGGCAATGCATGTGGGTGATGAATAGAGTCTAGCTTAACTCCCTAGAACTTTTCACAAATAGGTTATCATTCTGCTAGATGACATTTAAAAGTTATTAGCAAAGGCCACTAATATAATTTTTGGCTATTAATTTGGAAGAACGTGGTTTGAAGTTTGATAGCAGCTGCCTTTTAGTTTACAAAGCTAAAACGTAGCTTTCATCTTAAGAGAGACAAAATAGGGTAGAGTTGTAGAGAATGGACCCCGGAGTCAGATTGCCTTGGTGTGGATCCTGTCTCTGCCACATAGGAAACCTTGCACCCCTGTAGATAGCTTACATTTTTAGATCCACAGTGTCTAGCACTGAGTAGGTGTCTGATAAATTTAAATGAATGAATGTATATGTTGAGGGTCAAACCTATTAATAAAATGGGCTCAGATGACTCAGAGCCTTTTAGTCGTGATGACTCAAATGCATCCATGAAGAGTCTGTCCCCCCTCCACAATACCTTCCTTTTATCCCTCCCCCACAAAGCAAAATGTCTCATGGGGTGTGCCATCTGTTCCCCATAGCTACCTCCAAGCACGAAGCCTTTCCAGGAAGCCCAGAGTGAACTGAACCAGGCAGCAGCTGATCTGAACCAGTCTGCTGGCGAAGTTGTCCATGCCACCCGGGGCCAGAGTGGAGAGCTGGCTGCAGCCTCTGGAAAGTTCAGCGATGATTTTGATGAATTCCTCGATGCTGGCATTGAGATGGCTGGCCAAGCTCAGGTGGGTGTGGAGGTGGTTGTCTGGAGTTGACCTTAGCCTCTCCTCTCAGATGGACAACCCATCCTTGAGACTGATTGAACAAATAGGAAAAGGAACCTGGAAGCAGGCAGGCCATGGTTGCATTCTTTATGCCCTCATGGGAATAGCATTCCCAAAGATGCTATCAGCTTATGCATGAGGTGCTGTTAGTAATGAGGGATAACCTCCCATGATCCTCCAGCAGAATTCATAGTCTTACTATTTGGAGGGAGGGTGGAAAGAAGGAGAATGTGTAACAAAGATTAGAACAGCTCTTCAAATGTGGGATAATAAAGTAAAAATATTTGAGGTTTAATGGACCATTCAAATGGTCTGTGTCTAATAGTGAGTGTCAAGTGATTAAAAACTGTCTCCGGCCGGGCGCGGTGGCTCAAGCCTGTAATCCTAGCACTTTGGGAGGCCGAGACGGGCGGATCAGAAGGTCAGGAGATCGAGACCACCCTGGCTAATACGGTGAAACCCCATCTCTACTAAAGAATACAAAAAACTAGCCGGGCGACGAGGCGGGCGCCTGTAGTCCCAGCTACTTGGGGGGCGGAGGCAGGAGAATGGCGTAAACCTGGAAGGCGGAGCTTGCAGTGAGCTGAGATCCGGCCACCGCACTCCAGCCTGGGCGACAGAGCCAGACTCCATCTCAAAAATGAAAAAAAAAAAAAACTGTCTCCTTCAGATGAACAGATAAACCCCTTGTTTAGAACAAGGGAGCTTGACTGATCTGGTGTCAGCTTGCAGAGCTGTTTTTTTTTTCCTGCACTCCTTTGACCTCCCTGAAAGAGATAACCAGGGTATATCTTCTTCTAGTATCTACAAAGAATTGTTTCTCAGATGGCAACCAGGTGAGAAATGTGTCCTTTCCCAAGTCAGGAACTTTAGGGATGCAGTCAGCTCTGAATATGGAGACAGTGCTGGTCGTTTGTGCCAGGCCGAGATGTACAGCTCCTTGACAACTCCAGCATTGTTGAGCAAGATGCTGGAATCGCTGCCTGGTCTGTGCATTGGCTCACAGCTCCCTCGCTCTCCTCCCACCCCACTCCCCGCTTAATGCCTCTAGTTGTGAGAAAGCACAGCTCTTGGCTGACCCACTTGGGGATGGATTTCTTTCCCCATGGCATGCATCTTGATCTGAGCATCTGTTTGGAGAAGGGTAGACACTGGTCAGTGTCTCAACGAGTTAGGCATCCGCAGGCTAATTGAGTTTAATGTGATCTATACAGATAACCTGCCTGCATGTCAGGATGCTCCTTCTAGCTCTCTGAATGCCTCCTTCAAGAAATGGACAGGCCCTAATCGCTCTGGCTCCTTTTGACCTTCCAGACAAAAGAAGACCAGATCCAAGTGATAGGAAACCTCAAGAATATCTCGATGGCATCCAGCAAGCTGCTGTTAGCTGCCAAGTCTCTCTCTGTAGATCCAGGAGCTCCCAACGCAAAAAATCTCCTGGCTGCAGCTGCAAGGTAGGAGTGGGACAAAATGTGCTTTTGTATGTGGTTAAACAGTGTCATTGCAGTCTGAAGATGTGCCTGACGTCCTCCCGGTTTTGCTGCGCACAGAATTGGTGCTGTCCTTAGGTCATGGGAGGTGGAGCTGAGAGTGATGGACACTCTGGTATTTTATAAAACTGGTTCATTTTCATGTTCTTTCCCCGCTAAAAATATCTTCCATCTTCTCATACAGCCTTTTCGGTAGAGACTTGCTTAGACGTAAGGTCCTTTTTGACTTGTAAACACAATGGATCAGACAGTTTTTTTAAAGCAGTGTTATATCTTTCAGATTATAAAATAACATATGCTTCTTGGAAAATCAGAAAATACCAAAAAGTGTAAAGATAAAAAGCGGTGCTCATCAAGTCACTTAACAGACATTTGTTGAGCACTTAACCCTGTGCCTGGCATCAGTGTTCAACTGAATGTAATACGTTGTATCTCTCACATGGGGAGGGCTCCACTTTAAGATGAGTAGCGAGTCAGTGGGAATAAATTGTTTTTGGAAATATATTAAAACATGAGTGTGAATTTTGGGATGATTCTGGTGTCCTTCTTTCCTGTTGGTTTCACACAGGGAAGTGGGTAAAACAGTACAGTTTCTGCTCCAGGGCCACAAGTTAGTTCAGTAACTAGTGGTTGAATGTGGTATGTGGAGCACTGCAGTGACAGCCCAAGGGGTTCTCATGTCAGCTGCTCCTCTTTGATTTTCCTGAACCTAGAGAGTAGGGTGGTCATGATTCTGTGGTGGTGCAGGCATGTTTTCTTAGCATTATTTAAAATCACATTATATAGAAGAAAGCTGACAGTGGAGAGAGATTAAAAGCAGGACTATTAGGGGATAGAGAGTAATTGGAAGCCTTTTCAAAATGTGCAGATTCGTGATTTTTGAAAAGCATAGCTTTGATTCTGCTTTCTTTTTTTAAACTTGGTTTTTAAAATTTACTTATTTGTGTGTGTGTGTGTGTGTGTGTGTGTGTGTGTGTGTGTGTGTGTCTTTATATCTCCCCTGGGAGCTCAATGACTGTTTTTTAAATTGTTGACATCACGAGACCTGAATTATATTCCAAGCTTTTTACTACTTGACTAACTCAGTCGCATTGGTCAGGTTGCTCAGCCTGTCTAAACTTTCCCATCTGCAAAGTGGGGGTGTGAACTGCATCGTCCCAAAGCTATCTTTAGCTCTCAGCACATGAGATCTCATGGTACTCGTGGTCCAAACCTGCCCTTCCTCCCTTCTCGGCTTGTAGTGGGGTGTGTGTGTGTGTGTGTGTGTGTGTGTGTGTGTGTGTGTGTGTGTAAAGGGTTAGACGCTGTCAGAGCAGTTTGCTTGCAAACCCTTGAGTTTCTTCATTTATTCCTGGAAGGTACATTTTAACTGCAAACAATAGCTAGAGCCACTAGAGGATTGGAAAATTACCTTCCCATCTCCCCATCTCATGCTTTGTTAGTGACTATTCTAGTAAATAAGTGACCTCCCTCGATGGTGGGAGAGTTGAGAGGTGGGGTTGGGGGTGATGTCTGTTCTGTTGAGCAGCTGTTTCTGATAGAAAACTCCCTCTTGATCATTCCTTTTTTTTCCTACAAAGAGCCTTTGGATAAGGCAACTGACATTTCCAGGTATCTGAACTCAGATGTTTTTCATTATCTTCAATTTTTTGCATCATTTCAAAATTACAGTTTCCAACTTGGAATGTCTTCACTCTCCTAAATTGTGAGAAGGAGGGGGAATGTATAAATTGCCCTTTTGAAAGCCAGCTATAGCCGGGCGCGGTGGCTCAAGCCTGTAATCCCAGCACTTTGGGAGGCTGAGACGGGCGGATCACGAGGTCAGGAGATCGAGACCATCCTGGCTAACATGGTGAAACCCCGTCTCTACTAAAAAATACAAAAACTAGCCGGGCGAGGTGGCGGGCGCCTGTAGTCCCAGCTACTCCGGAGGCTGAGGCAGGAGAATGGCATAAACCCGGGAGGCAGAGCTTGCAGTGAGCTGAGATCCGGCCACTGCACTCCAGTCCGGGCGACAGAGCGAGACTCCGCCTCAAAAAAAAAAAAAAAAAAGAAAGCCAGCTATAGAAGGAAACAGACCCGAAAAGAATATTGCTGGTGTACGGCTCTGTGTATAGCTGCAGGCCCCCTGGTGGTGGCGTAGAAGAAAGGACATGGGGAAAAGGAAAAAAAAAAGCTTTCTTTGCCTTTCTGTGCAGGCTTTTAGGAGTTGACAGAGAATTCCCAGCCTGGTGGTTTCATAGCCAAGTAAGCACTTAAAAATCATCATGTGAAAATGATTGTCTCAGGATGGAACTGTTGCAAGAAAACGCTGGCACATTCTCCTTGGTTTCTTGGCGCGTTTTGGCAAGCTTCTGCTCCCTGGGGCTGTTTCTCAGCAGAAACTCCAGCCAGGTCAAGAGGGTCAGGCAGGCTCCTCTTGGGACACAAAGCACTGCCAGGCTGGGGTTCATTCATTCATTGTCTTACTCCTTCATGTCTTCATTACATAGATTTTCATCACAGACCTGATGTGGGCGAGGCCCAGTGCTGAGTGCACACTGTGAATAAGACAGGGATGTGGGCCTGGTGGAGTTAGGCAGGACTCAGCACGTGCTCCCCTCATTTCATCTGGGCCTAGAACAGTCCTGCATAAAAGTGCACAGGAAGCTGGGCGGAAGGGATCGGATCATCATAGTCTCAGTCTTCAGTCCTCTGTCCTCCTTGTTCTTGAGACTGTCAGGTCCTGCCTGTCCTTCCTGTGTGTATCCTCAAAGTCCCCAGAAATGCCACTGCGAGGGCCCAGGCCTGGACCAACTCAGCCCTGTTCCACTCCTGTGTTAACAGTCTCGAACCCCTTATTATTTGTGGTGTCTGTGGTCCTTCTTTATTTGGGAAGAAAAGGTTTGCTTCTGGAGGAAAAAGTAGAGAATGTCTTGTTCCTCTGTTCTTAACTCTGCCTCTGAGCCTGGGTAGAATTTTGGGGTTTGGGGGACCCTACCCAGCCCCTTGGTTTTGGATGCCTAGGGGAGAGGAAGTCATTTGCTATTTAGTGCCTGGCTTGTTCATTTTCTTCCCATGGAACTGATTGGGTTCTGGCTCTTTTCTGACAAGTCAGGTGAAGCCGGAGACCCTTTGTCACCCATTTGTCAGGGACTGGGCAGGTGCTCCCTGAACTTGGTCAAGGAAATAGAAAGCTGGCTTGCAGTTGCCAAAAGGAAGGGGGTATCCTACCTCTGAGCACCTTCCCTGAATCACTGCTCACCACCAGTCATCCTGGCCAGAAAGACTCCAGAACTGAGAAGGCTTTAGGCCCACAGCGGCCAGCGTCAGACCCCGGGGCCAGGTTCCAGCTGCTTTCCAGTCCACAGAGGGTGCTCCCTGGGAACTCGCAGGTGCCCCTGGCTCCTCTTTGGTCTGAGGTTCTTGCTGGGCAGGGCTCCTCCTGTCCCCAAAGACTGTGAAGACGGATGGTCCAGCAAGCAGCACAAACGAGAAGAGTGCCATCTGCTCCGTAAACAGAAAGGTGTACAAGAGATCTTTGCTCTCTGTGGGTCTTACATAGAATGTTTCCTTCCCTCCATCCAAATCAGGATCTCACTCAGCCCTGACTTCCAAGTGCTTCAGTCTACATCGAACCCTCCCTTTCAGGCAGACTCCGCGCCCTACAGCTGAGGTTTTCATTTCCTTCTAGCTCCCTGTGAGTCCCTGCATTTATCTGCTCCCTGGCTCAGCCATCTATCATGCCCTGCCAGGTGTCCGCCCTGGTACTGCTTTCTTTCATCTAACTTCTTTGTACCTTGTCTTCTCATTGTCTTGCCTTTTCAATTAGATTGGAAACACCTTGCCATCCTAGAGCGATATAAATGATTATTTTTGTTATTTTTAAATATATATA
>NC_045439.1:103362195-103448180 GCF_002776525.5 Piliocolobus tephrosceles | reverse complement strand
TTTTTTAAGAGAGGGAGTCTTGCCGTGTTGCTCAGCCTGGTCTCGAACTCCTGACCACAACCTCCAGAGTAGCTGGGATTATAGGCATAAACCACCATGTCTAGCTAGATGATTATTATTATTATGTTTATATTTTTATTTATTTATTTATTTATTTTTGAGATGGAATTTCGCTCCATTGCCCAGGCTGGAGTGCAGTGGCGCAATCTCAACTCACTGCAACCTCCGCCTCCCGGGTTCAAGCGATTCTCCTGGCTCAGCCTCTCAAGTAACTGAGATTACAGGCCCATGCCACCATGCCCAGCTAATTTTTTTTTTTTTTTTTTTAGATGGAGTCTTACTCTGTTGCCCAGGCTGGAGTGCAGTGATGCAATCTTGGCTCACTGCAACCTCCGCCCTCCGAGTTCAAGCAATTCCCCTGCCTCAGTCTCCTGAGTAGCTGGGATTACAGGCACCTGCCACCACGCCTGGCTAATTTTTTTGTATCTTTAGTAGAGTTGGGGTTTCACCATCTTGGCCAGTCTGGTCTTGAACTCCAGACATCAAGATCTACCTGCCTTGTCCTCCCAAAGTGCTGGGATTACAGGCATGAACCACCACGCCCGGCCTCTAATTTTGGTATTTTTAGTAGAGATGGGGTTTCACCATGTTGGCCAGGCTGGTCTCAAACTCCTGACCTAGTGATCCACCTGCCTCGGCCTCCCAAAGTGCTGGGATTCTAGGCGTGAGCCACTGCGCCCGGCCTAGATTATTTTTTAATATCTGTGCCTTGACATAACAGGACCCTGGGAATACAGCTAGGTCAATTTCGATTTGCTCTTTCCTCCTTTCCCAGGTGCCTCTTCCCTGGAGGCAGGAAGAGAGATGTCTGCTGCTGCTTTTTACCCTCTAAGCTCCTGACTGGGTGACTTGTGCAAATAGGTAATCAAAAGCACAAAGCGGCTGATTCTTCTCACACTCCTCCCCAATTCTGTATCTACTTGAAACTTCCAGCCAGAGCTCTCACACTTCAATTGAATCAATTCAGCATCTCTGAACGCTAAATAATTTTTTACCTTAACCCTTTTTAACCATTGAAGTTGTAGATCCCAGTTTTTTAGAAACTGAGAGTAGATAGATAAGCCTAGATGAAAACACTGTTTCTGGAAGGTAGCATTATGGTTATTTAGCTTTTTTGTATTTTTCAAAATGAACTTATGTAGCTTTGATCGTTAAAAAAAGATTGTAAAAAAAAAATAAAAGTATACTTCAGACCTATTTGGATTTACAAAGAACAGAGACCCTTCTAATTTTGGCCATATTTCTTATGATAATGTAAATTGTTTAATTTCTAATAGGGGGGTAGATTTATTGAAAGTTTTTCTTTCAAAATAACATAAAGTCGCTTCACATTTTAATGCATGTCATTCCATCATTTTCTATGCATATATATGTTTATTTTTAGAGTGGTAGGCCCATTCTATTTATGCTATTTTGTAAATTTTATTTTCCTTAATCATGTAACACATATATTCATCTGTGACATTAGTAATATGCTACACCACTGACTTTTAATGGGTCCCCAGGATTCTGTTGTGTGCTGTATATTTATTTAATCCTTTATTGTTTCATATTTGGGTTCCTCTATATTCTATGCTCATAAATAACTGCTGGGGTTTAAAACATAAATATTATTTTTCATTGTCAAATTTACATAACTGTTTGCCTCTGGACCACTTTGCACTTATTTAGCTGTTTAATCCCGACTGTAAAATGAGTTTTGGGAATTTGTGATAGCTAAATAATGCTTCTTAGTTTTGGATCAGTATTACCCAAGCATCTCACTTAGACACGTGATGCTGGGCTGTGACTTTTGTGGATTACCCAACCACAAACCCTTAGTCTGTTGGTTTTTGTCCCAAGTTTTTATTTGAAAAAACTTTACATCTACAGAAAAATTTAAGAGATGAGGAAAACTGGCAGCTTTCCCACAGTTGTATATCCTCTGAATTCACCAGTTATAAACACTTAGTTTTTAATGGAAGAAACTTTTATATAGTAACATGGTTTTTTAAAAACACAGATGAACAGGAAACACAGAGAGAATTAAGCTAAATAGAAAGCTTCTGTGATATGTGGAAATAGCACCAAACGATCATGCCATTATGATGTTGATATATGCCAGCCTATCTCAGAAGTGTGTCTCAAAGCCACCACCAGGTAGAACAGGGTGCTGTTCTCCCCAGGGGATACTTTAAATGCGCACATTGAGGACTACACCCCTCCACAGTCCTTGGAACTAGGGATTGTCAGGCTGTCTCCTTATTCTTGTTTTGCTTTGCACCATGGAGAGCACAGTGCTTCCCAATGACACCTTAATTAAATAGTGGTCCCCAAATAAATGAATCACCAGAGTCAATCTTACAAAAACTATTTTAGAATTTTTCCTATCACCCCAGCCCAATTTAAAATTGAAAGCAGTATCTCCTCATCAAATAATTAAGCCGCTTGCTTTTGTACATTGGCAACATCATTTTCTGTCTAATTTGATATTCTGTGGGAAGCTGCAAAGCCAATTTAACTAATAAAATGAGGCATCTTTTATATTAGTGTTGGTGATTAACAGCAATATGTGCTTATTTTATTTTTGTTTAACTTGCCAAAGCTGCAGTGGTTAGAAACTGAGTAGAATTCGAGGCCCTGCCAGAAGTGTGGACCAGTTATGACACTGCAGAAAAGAACTGTGTATTTGGTTTTGGAGTTAGAAAGACTTGAGTTTAAGTCTTATTTCTATTGCTTATTTGTAGCATCCTTTTTGGGATGTATCTCAGATTTTTCATTTATAAAATGCATGGGTTTTCAATTTTAAGACTTAGTATAAAGCTAGTCATTAAAACAGTGTGGTATTGACAAAACATTGACCATGTAGATCAGTGCAACACACATCAATGGGGAAAAGATTGTCTTTTTCAACAAATGGGGCTGAAACTATTGGGCTTACATATGCAAAACAATTTTTAAAAGAACTATGACCCATATCTTATACTTTATAAAAAGTTAACTACAAATGGCTATGACTTTCAAAATTATCCATGTCATTAGCTCAGACAAATTAAACAGGGGCTGTCCAGGAGGGACAGAGTGCTTGTCAATGTAGAAAAATCTGGGCTGCCTCTTATGTTCTAAGAACAGAAACAAGTAAAGTCATATAAGAGTCCCTAGTTTATTTCTGTTAATGTTAACAAAGAAAATAGCTATTTTAATGAATAATTTTGTGGTCGCTTTTAGGAACCAGTCAATCACATAGAATTTAATGGAAGGAAGAAATTTAAAAATCATAGGCACAGTTCACTTTATGTCTATGTGTTAAAAAATGTACAAAATATTCCAAATTGTTCAGGTTGTCTTATTCCTCGGGGGCTGCTAATCAAGGGTCTTAAATAGTGCTAGTATGGTCTATTTGCTTATTGCAAATTCTTTCTTAAGAATGTATTAGCTTTCTTAGGAGAACTACAGTTGACCCTCGACCAATGCAAAGGTTAGGGGCACTGACCCCTGCACAGTCAAAAATTCGTGTATAGCTTTTACTTCCCTAAACTTTACCAACAGCCTACTGTTGACTGGAAGCCTTGCTGATACCATAAACAGTTAAGACATAGTTTGTATGTTGTATGTTAATGTATTATGTACTGTATTCTTGCCATAAGTTGAGCTACTAACAAAATGATAAGGAGGAAAAAATGTACTTTTCACTAAGTGGAAGTGGATCATCATAAAAGTCTTCATCCTCATCCCTGTCACATTGAGTAGGCAGCCGAGTAAGAGGGGTTCATCTTGCTGTCTGAGAGGTGGCAGAGGTGGAAGAGTTGGAAGGGGAGAAAGGAGAGAGAGGTAGACACACTGGTGTGACTTTTACTGGGAAAAAAAAAAAAAAAACACCCACCTATAAGCAGATTTGCACAGTGCAAACCCATGTTGTTCAAAGGTCAACTGTATTAGGACCCCTTCCAGGTCTAACAAATGAATTATCAGAGGCAAGGTAGGGTATCTCTTTCTGTCTTCCCTGGGTATGGTTTATTTTTGGTTGTATAGAGTCTCTGTGGAAGAGTTCTCCTGGGGACCCGAGCCGAAATAGTGAATTAATTGTATTTCTGGTGAGCCTGCAAAACATTGTAGGGGAAATTACTGTTGATCTTTAAAAAAAAAAATTCTGTTTCTGTCACAGAGCTGTGACAGAGAGCATCAATCAACTCATCACTCTGTGTACCCAACAAGCCCCGGGCCAGAAAGAGTGCGATAATGCCCTGCGGGAGCTCGAGGTAGGTCCCTGGGTCCCTGGGAAGGCTGCTGAGGACTTGAGAGAGGGAGTGTCTGTGTCTGTGTGTCTGTCTCTTTGTCTGTGTCTGTTCTTTCCCTATAGGGCTAGTTTTCTCTTCTTTGTCCTTGCCTTTTAGCTTTCCTCGGAGGCTGTTAAGGCCAAAGTTCCAATCCAAGTGGAAAGAAACTGAAGATAAACTATATTTAGTTGGGATTATCGTTCCTGCTTCTCATTTTTCCAGCAGGAGGAGATGTATTTTGTTAAAGGATTCTTTATTTCAAACAGGAAGAGGCCTGTGATGTTGGGTGTAGGCTGAAGATCAGCAATTTTTACCTAAAAAATATTGGAGAGATTGTTCTGGAACAATGGGGAGAGAGCTAGAGGCTGGGATAGGTGTGCTTTTGAGTAAAAATGATTTTCCCATATATTGTATCCGTACCATATAGGGGATATGTAAGGGGAATCCTAGGACTAATACTACTTACACAGTCAAGGTGGCTGTGGGTCCCCTAAGGGCCCAGAACACAGTGTGGACGCTTTTCATTTTATACTCATACTCATGTTATTTATGCTTGAAAAGTTACGTATCCCCATAGAATGTGTGTGTGGGTAAACATAAAATCAGTGTACCTACTTGCATGTCCTAACCTGCAGTCCTAACCAATGCAGGTTATAATGAGGTGCCAGATGGGTATCTCAGTAGATGTGGGTTGATTGTCCCAAGGTACCTTCTATTTCTGGATAAATCAGCAAGGGTCTGGCATGGTGGGGATACCCACTGCAGCTCCTGAAGCATTTGATTGAGGCCCTGGTACTGGCGCTAGGCCATTGTGCACAGCTGGAAGTGAGAAGGGGATTGTTATCACAGGACCGAAGCCTTCTGAAAACAGTTGAGAATGTTTCTTACATTGGCTGAATTACTACCCTATTCTGCTCTGTTCACATTTGCAAATATAAATATGTAGGCTGTTGATCTAAATGAGCTCTGTTGGCCTAGGTGCCAATACTCCGTCCCTCATTGATATCCTTGTTTGAAAAATATGACTACTTTAGGATTGCTGTTACTAAAACAATTTTGATTATCCAAGGAGTGGGAGGAGATTCTTGAATGAAATGAGCTCATTCCTTACACTGCCCTCTTTCCCTCTCATTTTTAACAGCTCAGCAGTTCCCCTTCCTTATCTCCCAGCCCCACACCAGCCTTTGTAACTCAAATGACTGTCTTTTTGTTGGCTGTGTCCCAAAGATTGCTGGGTCCTAATGTACATTCTCACTCCCTGGGGAGGAGGATAAATGGCTGCATCCCCAGGAAAAGTCCCTTACAAGTGGTGATCAAAGGTCATTACAGTGCCATGACTGAGCTAGCCATGGTTTTCCGTGGCTTAGAGACAGAGAGCCAGGCCCCTATACCCATTTATTTCCTTGGTGAGGACCTAAACAACAATAAATATTTTCTATACTGTTTAAATTAAAAACAAATGAACCATCGCAATAGGCAGTTTGGGGGAATTACCTTCTTTCATGCCTTCCTATTAAAATGTTCCAAAATTGGAAAAACTGAGGGTTCTTACTAGTCATGAAGAAATGAATGAATGGCCTTTTGAAATTTAAACTCCTTAGAATTATCCTGCAGAGAAATTGTGCTAATTGACCATGCATGTATTGCCTTATAGTAATGTTCTAATCTGTTTTAAATGCCATCTTTCTGTGTTTACCTTGTTTCTTCTCCTTTAAAACTGAAAACAAGAGATTCTCATCTCTGGCAAAGCTAACTGGAGACCCACTCCCCTATAATGAGCATTGTGTTGCTAACAGGAAATCTGAAGTCATGATGTCATGATCTAAATTCTCAAAAATCTGAGTAAAAGTGATTATGACCAGAAACTTATATATGGAGGGAAAGTTGATAGTTAGTAGTTGATGTTGCATTTCTCTTGCTGTATGACGTTTGCTTGCTTTTTATGTTGTGTTGTTCTTCTGTAGACTGTGAAGGGGATGTTGGACAATCCTAATGAACCTGTTAGTGACCTCTCCTACTTTGACTGCATTGAGAGTGTGATGGAAAACTCGAAGGTAAGACTGTCTGTACCATAAGTCAGAAGTTAGCATTGCTCGTCAAAGTGGGGAGAAGTTTAGACGTGCCTTATGTGCATCTGCCCGTGGCTGGTCTGCAGGGCTAGCCGCATGTAGCATGAAGCCTTGTGGAGCCCTTTGCTCAGGAGCTTCTCAAACTTGAGGGTGAATAAGAATCACCTGGAGGGCTTGTTAAATACAGATTGCCTACCCCCAAGTTTCTGTTTCAGTAGATGTGAGATAAAGTTGAGATTCTACATTTCTGACTATCTCCCAGGTCCTGCCCCTGTGGTCCAGGAACCATACTTTGAGAACCCTTTCCTCTCTTTTTTCACAACTGGGTCTTATTGTGAGTCAAATCATGTATTTTCTACGCTGGAACTGATTTGGAAAGTCCTTCAGTGACTTGACTTACGTGGGATCCTCCTGTGTGTTCTTTTGCGATCTGTTCATGGCATGCATTCTCAAGGAGGGTGAAATTGTTTTGTTTTGGTAGGACGTTGGAGAGGTGTTGAAAAAATTTAAGATAATATAATGGCTTGTTACCCTGCTCCTATCTTAACCTTACTCAACAACATCTTGTTCTTTGGTATTTGATTAGGGAAAAAAAAATTTTAATGGCTCCTTAGTGGAACAATAATGAAAAACAAACAAACAAACTGTTGAGAAACACTCCTCTGTAGTAACCATACCAATGTCTTTTGAGAATGTGAAAATTTCACCACCTTCAGAAGGTGAAAATGAAATGTAAGGGAGATGAATGGATGTCGAGTTGTTGCAATCTGGCTTTGTAGCTGGAACATGGTTACTTTTATTCTAGCGGGGAAACATCTGTGTTGGTAGTGTCAGAAGGACTCAGTTTGATTTAGGCTAAAACTAGAATATCCTCATCCAGTACCTTTTATGGAATTATGATTGTCTAAGGGAAGGATGTGTACACACTCAGATCTAAAGAAATGGTTCCTTCTTAAAGAGGAATGTGAGCTTAGGAGGGAGGGAGAAATAGTGTACATAAAACTACCCTCTACCTTCTTTTTTTTTTTTTTTTGCAAGTCCTTATGTAAACTGGATTAATTTGTATATCTAAGCAATTTTAGGAAATTTATTCCCTTCAAAGATGGCTTATTGACAAATGGTCTCTGCTTTGGGTTCTAGACCTGGCAATACCATAGTCTCTCCAAAGGGTAAGACATCCTTCAGTTCCATCATTGTTGCCCAGGAAAATATGACCAGCCCTCCTGGGACATAGTGAGGGAACATCAGATTCGCATCATGCACCCTGTACCTGCCCATGTGACCTTCACTGTGACCTTGTACAGGATGCGTGACCACTTTGGGTTGGATTCTGAACACTAAAATCTCTTTTAGCTGTTATTGTAAAGATCTCTGAAGAAAGAATACACCATACCAGCAATTTTCAAAATAAGGCAAAATTCTTATAGTTTTCAGGAAACATACTTAACAAAGATCTGTATTTAAATTTTATTGTCAGTAACTAGACAAATGATATCTGGAAGGGCGAGTCTCCTGCTTTCTGTTTATGACCTCACCTACAGCTCGGTGGATATGATTTTTATATTCTAGGAACTAGTTCTCAGTTTAGACCATTCACCTATGAGTTGCCCTTTATGGACTCTACTATATAGTCTGTGTATATTAACTGTAACTCCTTGGAATATAGATAACTTTGGGGTTATATTTTCATTGTACATATCTCTTTGTGGAATGGAAATGATGTAATTCTCTTCCATCTCTTCTTAATACAAATAAAGAGAAAATGTCAAATGTTCCAAATTAAGTTGCCTTCAATGTTGAAGTTGGAGTGTAGCCTCCTTTACCCCTTGGTTTGAGGCAATGCTAGATAGAGAATGTTGCTGGCCGTTTGTTTTGCAGGTTCTGGGTGAATCGATGGCAGGGATTTCACAGAATGCCAAGACCGGGGACCTCCCTGCCTTTGGGGAATGTGTGGGGATTGCATCCAAGGCTCTCTGTGGACTGACGGAGGCCGCAGCCCAGGTAAGGGGCTGGTCCTGATACAGCCATGTGCCCTGTGCCAGATCCCTGTGGGAGGTGTGGGGGAACTCCAGCTGCACCTCTTTCTCCAAGTACCACCACAGAAACCATGGGAAAGACAGTGGCTTCTGTGCTGGCTGGGGCATTTACACAAAACATGAGCCAGTTACCCCCCAGGAGCCGAGCAGCCATGTGCCAGGCTGGGGAGCATGGTGAGACGCAGTACAGACCCAGCATATAGGTTCAGAGGCCAACTTTTCAATCGTTTTAAAAGTTTTTATTATAGATAAGTTGTTTGGGGGTAGAAAAATAAGCACTAAATAATTTAAATTTGCTGAGGCTTTAGAAATGCAAAACTGTTATATCATGCTGTTTGTAGGATCAGAGAGAGAAAAAAATTAGATGCCATCGTGCAAAGAAATGATATGGCACATTCCTTGCCCTTCTTTGACTATCCTGTGTATTTTCAATGATGATTGACTTCCTGTGACAGAAGCTTCAAAGATGTCAGCATCTACTTTAACGGGTTCATCATTTGACAATTACCTTGAACTTAGAAGATTTTACTGAACCACAGAGAAACATTACTAGTTTAGGGGATGAAATTCTCTGCCTTCATCCTTCCCCTCAGATCTCAGGGGAAATGAAATGAGATAAAATTCCTGTGCACAGATTCATTTTTTCTCTTTTATTTGGCTGACACATCTAAACGGAATTGCAAAGAGAAGACCTTCCTTTGTGCCCTATTGTCCTCTTGGGAACCAAATGCTGTCTCTTTTGTTGTTGTTTTTTTCTGGACCATCTTACTCAATTACAAAATTAAGATCCCTTCTGCTATTGAAAATACTGACCTAAGCAATGAGGACATGCTTCGGTAAGCTATGAGATGAGGAACCCTAGGACAGGGCAGGCTCCAAAGTTGGCTGACCCAGCAGCTCCACGCCATTGGTCTGCATGCACCCACTGTTTTCTGCCTCTCCTGTCTGCCAGCCAAAGAGTCAGCTTCATTCTGAGGCTGGGCAGCCTCGTGATCACAAGACAGCTGCCAGAGTAGTCAGGGCTGCGTCCATCCTTATCCATGCCCCCAAAGAAGAATTTATTGAGGCTCTCTCCTAAGAATAAGGAGACTTTGTTCCATGAGCTTGTGATAAACTCCTGCTGGTATGTCAAGCTGGCATAAACCTGTTCATTACTACACCCTTATTGGTGAGCGGGATGAGATGACCTTGACCAGTTGGAACTAAGGAGTGCCTGAGTGTGACAGCAGCATATATAGTGCGGACCATCATCCCGACAGGCTCACCTGGGAGCATGGAGCCTGAGCTGTGGTTTTTCTCTTCCCTTTCTAGGCTGCATACTTGGTTGGCATCTCTGATCCAAACAGCCAGGCAGGCCACCAGGGCCTAGTGGACCCCATCCAGTTTGCCAGGGCTAACCAGGCCATCCAGATGGCATGCCAGAACTTGGTGGACCCTGGCAGCAGCCCATCACAGGTAACTATTGGGGAGGATGTAAGATTTCAAGCCCTTAAGCAGCTCCTCTAGGTAGGTTGTGGGAGACTATGAGAAATTAGTAAAGAATCTTGTTCTTTCATAGCTTGCAAAGGTAGCTAAATGCCAGCACTATAGATAATGACTTGGGTGGGGACAAATATTGCAAAATATGATGGATCTGGAAATTTGTAAGTGCCTTGAAATGGGGTGCCAGAAGGCAAAAGGAGTGAAGTAATCACAGTGAGATTCACAAGGAGTCTTCACTTCAGGGGACATGCATTGAGGGCTTGTTCTGTGCTTAGCTGTAAGGGGTCAATGTGCGCAGGGCTCCATTTTCTACCCCTTGGCTCTTAGTGTGTTGGGCAAAGTTTGGAAAATGCAATGACCCGGGCATGATGACAGTGCCAGGGATGTGCAAAGGAAGGTGTGATTAATTCTCCAAGGGGGCTGTGAGGGCTCACTTCCCAGAAGGGATGCAGAAGGGATGGCACTGAACTGGGCCTCAAAGTTGGGTAGAATCTGCAGCACAGAAAGAAGCCAGAGTGCCATTTGATGAAGAGCCAGTACGTGTGACATTCCATAACATGTCTCATACCTGAGTGGCATGGGGTCCCGGTCACTTATTAAAACAGTGTATACCGAAAGGAAGGAGAAGTGGCTGGAATGGGGGTGGCGGAGGCAGTCTTGTTAGTGACAGGTCCACCATCAACCTGGGGCCCACATTCTTGAGGCGGGAGAAGGACCTGAACAAAGAAGGAAACACAAGGACCATGTGGACCTAAAGCAGCCCCGAGAGCTGGTGTGTCTGGGAGTCCTTACCCATCCAGCAAGGCCAAAGGGGTGTTACCAGCCTCAGCAAAGCAGAACAGGTGGATTCAGGAGAGCAAATGAGTTGAGGCTGGCGGGGTGGAGCCTGTGGAACTTCCTGAGCCAGACACCTCAGTAGGTGTCAGCAGCTCTCCCATGGATGAGAAGGGAGCTGTTGCACCTTGATAAGTATTTTTCTTATCTGGATATGGGCTCTACAGTCTGAGGGCCACTGGCTACATGTGGCTGTTAAGCACCTGAAATGGAACTAGTCCGAATTGCGATGGTTGTGAATATACGGTGCACCCTGAATTTCAAAGACTTGGTATGAAAAAAGATGATAAAAATCTCAATAATATTTTTTAATTGATTATATGATGAAATTTTTGGATAAGTTAAATAGAAGAAATTATTTCATTAATTTCTCTTGTTTCCCTACTTATTTTAAAGTGACTACTGGAAAACTTAAAATTGTGTATGTGTAAACCTTGGTCTAGATTCTACACTCTGGACCTCCTATGTGGGATTCCAAAGGCTAACTGATTACATCTCCTTTAAGACTATGTGGGGCTTGGCCTATCCCACCACTATGTCAGCACCTCCTTTTTTCTTGTTCTTTCTTTCTTATCTTTGCTTAAGATTTCTTGCCCTCCTCTTTCTTGGAGTGACTTTGAGGGTGGCAGAACTAGACATGCTTGTAATTACATAGGCTCTGACCATGTGAGTTGAACAGGAACCCAGGGCCGAGGACCAGGGTGGACCCCTCTGCACTGTAGCACGGGGTACCCCCAACCTAGCTCCATGCTTTGTAGGTTCTGTCAGCTGCCACAATTGTTGCCAAGCACACGTCAGCCTTGTGCAATGCCTGCCGCATCGCCTCATCCAAGACGGCCAACCCAGTAGCCAAGAGGCACTTTGTCCAGTCAGCCAAGGAAGTCGCCAACAGCACTGCCAACCTGGTGAAGACCATCAAGGTAGGTAGCTGGATTACAGGCCTTATTCAACTCCTGTTCCGGAGCAGGAAGGGGAACAAGATTTAAGCTCCGCTCCTCTCCTTGTCTAGTGAAGCTTAACTTCTAATTCAGTCTTATGGTTTATGTCACTGAAGAGGCATCCCTTACTAATGGAGATACTCTTCATGAAAAACCAACAGCCTTGCCCTCTGCTAACCTTTTAGCTGGTGGGGAAGGAGGCCTCCCCGAATTCTGTAGATGAGGAGCTTAGGGACAGAACTCTGATGGGAAAGGATTGGTTATAGGGCCTCTGTTAGCGCTATGCTTGTGTAGCAAATACTCTGATTTTACTTAAACGATATGTTTACTTCTGGCGTTTTTGGGTGGGCTGGTAGAGGGCTCTCCCATTGTTGCTGGATATATCTGGACCAAGAGAGTAGGTGGAAGGAAAAGGGAATGGGAAATTGTGGAAAAATCACTTAAAACATTTTCATCGTTCCTGTGATATTAATTCTGTTTATAGCTGTTTGAATTTTTTAAGTGGAGCATCAACTTTTCAAAATAGAGCCTCTAGTGTTCGTAGCAAATTCACCTTTGCATTAAGGTATATGGGGATGTGGCGGGCAGGCAGGGTTCACTTGCAAGAAGCAAGTGGGAATCACTAGGCCGTAGTACTTGTAGATGGGTGATGAAGCCACAAACACAGTCTGCCCTCAGCCAGGACCAAGCAGGCAGCAGGCAGCTGACCTGTGGGAACACAGCCACAGCCTGGACAACAGATCACAGGCAGAAGGCCCAGCACCATCTCCCCAGCTCCCTCCACAGCCCCAGCCTTCAAAGGAGCATTTCATTGTCATGGGAGGCAGGATACCAGTTCTGTGTTAAACCCTGGACACCGCTGAAGGGAAAGGCATTGAAGGAGTTAACACTTTTCACTTCAGGGTTTTGTATTCATTCAGATGGGAGGGTTGGCTTTACTGCTGGGACAAGTCCTAGAGTAAGAGAAGTTTTCCGTGTTCTCTCCAGAGGATAGGACACTGCACACCTCACTTTATTTTGACGACAAAAAACCAGTGCAATTGTATGCAGAAATTAGTCAACAGGATGACCAAGCAGAGACAAAAAGAGAGAATACCCAGCCCAGCACCAGCTGGAAGCTGGCGGTCAGCACATGGGGCTTGCACCCCAGTCAGCAGCTTCTTAGCTATTGAAACAAAGAGTCTTTTTAAAGAAATGAGCAAACAAAAACCCCTCCCTATTTGAAGGCAAGAGTAAACTCGGTTGAAAATGAATAAAGCCAGTGTCCAGGTTACCTGAATTACCATCATAGTTCACAGTAATTAGGAAGTAATAAAGCTTACATTTAAAAACGTTTATTTGGTGCTTTGGGTATGTTACTCATTCACTCCATACAACCACCCTGTGCTTACCCCATTTTACAGGTGGGAACCTGAGGCACAGAGAGGTTAAGTAACTTTACCAAGGTAACCCAGCCAGGAAGTGGTGGGGCAGAATTCAAACCCAGGCCCCAGAGCCCCTGCTTTCAGCCCTGGCGTGCTGTTCACCTCTTGGGATGGAGAGACAAAGTCATCTCTCCAGCCTGGGAAGAAAGACCTTGCTGTGTTTGCAGGGCTTGTATGTGAGTTTGGGGAGGTGAGGGTGGAAAGAGCAATAGAGGTGACAGCAGTGACGTCGTTGGTTGCTGTGTAATGAGCTTATCTCAGTTAAAATCAATCATTTTCTGGTTGTTAAAAAAACATTATATTTAGATGGACCAATGGAGTAAAAAAAAGGAAAGACACTCTTTATTCTGTAGAAATTCCTGGAGCCCTTTCTTGTCTGCCTTCTCTTCAGTTTTAAATCCTGACCTATCTCTATATAAAGCATCTCTGTTAAGATCTCATGTTCTTTTCAGATTCTCCTCACAGTGTCAAACCCTCTTTGCAATTCCCTGCAGCAAATGAGCTCTTGTGATGGCCTAAAAGATAGGTCTGTACAGAACATCAGAGGAGGAATGTCGGGGGGTTGTAACGTGGAAAAGATAAAGGCCTCTGTTTCCTGGAGCACCCTGGGAACGAGGAGCAATGCAAGAGGAACAGAAATGAACATGTTGCCCCTCAGCGTGTGGAAATGGGCCTGGTTTTTCAATTCCCATCGCGTGGCAGGGTTTGCTGGAAGCCATGAGCTTTGCTTTTAATTTACTAACAGGAAAGTGGTAAAGGTCGTTTCACTGTAGCACATGGTACTATATACTGAACATTTTCCTGTTTGAAGGAATGGTTATGTATTCTCTCAAACAGAAAAACAAATGAATATTTAATTCCCTAAGTGCTTAAGACAGCTGCCCTCATAGCTGCATATTACTCTTAAGTTTTATGTGCTGGTTAGTGCTGTTTTTTCTTTTAACTGTGAGGATGTGCCCAAGCCTAAATCCCAACTGCCACACCCTTATAGTCATGAAGAAGGGAGGGGAGCCACCAGGAGAAGCATGAGGGGGCAGGAGCAGATTACGTCACACAGTGGCTCATTAGCATCAGTCACTACTGATGGCACTCTTTAAAATCCCAGAGCAGGGCTCCACAAGAATCTATTTCTGTGTTTCTGCCTTCTGCCAGGGATGGCTCTAAATGCTGGGTATGGTAGAAAGATGCACACCCCTAACCACAGCGGCTGTGTCTCCGAGTCACCATGTACTCTGTTGCCTGCCTTTCTCTCTTCATTCAGCTCATTACCTAGTCTTGAATCAGATGTGTGGAATGGAATGTTATTTTAAATGTGCAGTCACTCACATTTGAGTGCCAAGTAGAAATTATGCAACAGCAGCATTTGTTTTTCTGAGAAGTTGAAGTTTGGCCTTGCCCCTCACAGCAGAGTTAAAGTTCGGGGTTTTTGCAGTTAAGCACTTTCAGTGTGTACCACAGACACCCGATCCAGCTCTCTTTAATCGAATTTGACTTGGCCGTGAGTATGCTTTCTTGGTCATCCCTATGTTTGGATTGGGAAAGTGGTTTCTTTAAAAGGAAAAGGAAAAAGGCTCTTGGGCTTTTTACTTGTTCTGTTGCCTTTGTCTAAGGTCAGCAGGAGAGAAGGGAGCCAGGAGGCTCGCATCATTGTTTGAGGCATGCCAGTGAGTAGCAAGGTGACCTTGTCAAGTCATGTCACTTTCCAGGTGCTGGTTTTATTGTCTGGAGAATTGGGGGTTTAAGCTTAAATTGTCCTTACGGTCCCCTCTAATCCCCGAAGTTCGTGAATCTTTGATTTTGTGCATACACAGAAATTATCTCTTCCAGATCTCCATGGTATTTTGCTAAGGGGGACCACTTGGAGCAGGCGCCGGGTTTGGAAGTGTTCTTGTCCTGGTGGGGCCTGGATATATGGCTGAGTAAATTTACCCTTTCATCATTATGGCTGGTATGCCAGACGTTCTGTGACATGGAAACTCTCATGCTTGAAATTTCACCATTGGGCAGCTTTGAGTATTCAGTTGACTTGAGTGGCTCTGCTGTGCCCAATGGAAGCAGAGTTTAGAAGTGAAATAATACCTGTGCAAACTGTCCTTTCTGATGCCGGATGCCTTCTTTGGATAAAGTAACTTGTCCTTTTTGAGAATGGAAGATGATTGATGTAGCTTGCTATTCTAGTTCGTGTTATTCAAGGCTCTGACCTGCAAATAGCAATGGGCTATATGTTAATATGATTTTAAGGCCTATGCTCAAAACAAAAGCCCCAAACAAACAAACAAAAAAACCCCGTCTTTATTCTAGTAGTGCTGTCTATGAAACCTACACAATTAGAAAACCATTCCTTGAGATTTCCCTTGAGTAGAGTCATCTTTTCAGTTTGAAGAAGTTCAGCTTAGGGTTGGTGGCTTGATTGGCTGCCCTTTTTCCCAATAGACTGAGAGGTTGTGGGAGCAGAAAGGGGAAGAGAAAAGCGTGGAGAGGTAAGAAGCAGGAAGGGGGAGCAGCACCAAGGGAAGGCTGAGCATCTCCTGTTAAGCTAGAAGTTGTGTGATCCCAGCTGAAAGGATATGATTGGAGAAAGCCATGTATCCACTGGTGGGGCTGGGACCTGAGTTTCTTCCACTCCAAAGTCTACTCTTGCAATCAGCTTGCTTCACTCCTTTGCCTATGTTTGGGTCCACCTGTGTCAGGCACCTGCTGAGTGGCACCCACCCTGCCTGGCACTGGTGTTCTCAGATTGCCCTGAAGTCTGGTAAATCCTGACCTCCAGGGATCTACCAAACTTCAGAGCGATATTAACAATGCAATAAGATCAGAGTGCCAAGGTGGTTCACTTCTACCTGGCCAGTGCCAGCAACATAAATCAACATTTACCAAGTATGTAAGTGGTAGTGAGAAATGAGGTTTAAATGTGAGCAAGAAGTAGCTGGTGTGCAAGGGTTTCCATCGGGCCTGGAAGAATGGCAGAACTGGAGAGGTGAGGGTAGGGTCAGGGCCTGTCTGGTGGGGGAAGGGCATGAGCCAAGGCGAGCCAGGCACTGTATTAGCAAAAAACAATAAATTAGCCGGGCTTGCGGGAATTCCTCTGAAAATATTAGCATTGTGGGTATGTAATTATTGTCCCAAGCTGCCAAGGCTTGATTGGAATGTAGTTGTTATTCAGAAATCGCCTTCAAACCAACGGTGCCTGCCTCCTCTTGCTTTATTGGAAAACAGAAATGCTCCCATCTCAGATCTGCTGTGCTTGGTGATGCCAGTGCCCCTGTTTTTTTGATCCCAGTGGTCTAAATTGGCTTTATATGTTGCTCATAAGGGTTAAGTTAAAAGTTTAATTGGTCATTTAACAAGGAAATTTGCATTCTTCTGCAAGCATAACTGCCTTTTCAAGGGTAGCCTTTTGCTGGGAGGGAGGGTTTCTGTCATTGGATCACAGGCTGTAGGTTCTAACAGTCTTGATCCTGAGGAGGTAGAGTCCAGGGCTGGGAACCTCATTGAAGTGTTAACCCTTTGTGAGGCAGTCTGGCATGGATCACAGGTCACATTCCTGGATTCTTTCATCCATCCAGGCCATAAATCAGCAATAGGCCTGATCACTCAATGCCATTGTATTACCTGCTGTTAGTTTTGTTTTGTATTGTTTTTTAATTATGAAGCGTAAGATACATAGAGAGAAAACACATTATGTGTAGAGTTCAGTGAATTTTCTCCAGTGGAACACACCTTGGTAACTCTAGCCAGATTAAGAAACAGAATGTTATTGGCATCCAGAAATTTTCCTTGTGCTTTCTCTGGTCTTATCTGCTCTTCTCACACCCTAGATTAGGAGGGCCACCTGTGTTTGCACTTGGTACTAATGGAGTTGTACAAGAGGTACCCATTTGTGGGTGGCCTGTTTTGTTAAATATTATGTTTGAGATTTGTTTGTATGGCTGGGGGTTGTTCTCATCTATTCCTTCCCATTGGATTCCATTGTGTTCATTTCCAAATGATGACAGTTATGCCCACCTTGCCTGCATCAGTCGTTAGGGAACGTGCAGGTAAAACTTAGAAAAAGTTAAAAGTACCGCTTTAAAATACAATAAAGTATGTTTATTGTTGGGAAGAGAATAGATTTAATCTGAGTAAAATGAAGGCGAAGATCCGAAGGATTCTAGTCTCAAAAGTGAGGAGGAAAGTAGTTCCGCTGCATGGTCTGGTGCAGGGGGTCACGGGGCATTGAAGAACAGGCTGCTGTTTAAATCTGTGTCTCTGCTTCCTGGGAGTGGGACGTTGACTGTGGAGGCCATTGTCTTGTGAACTACACATTTGTCTTTAATTCTTCACAACTGCTAATGGGGCCCCGCTGCTTAATGGCGGGGGTCTCTTTAATCAGTTCTTATTTATTGGTTATGAAGTCACCAAACATTTTCAGTGTTCCCGTTGAACCACCTTCTTTCACTCAGAGGTGATTCCTGTGGTTCAGGAATAACTTGTGCTTCTCAATCAGACAGAATCTCTGTGTTTTGCCCCATCAGGCCCTGGATGGGGATTTCTCTGAAGACAACCGCAGTAAGTGTCGCATGGCCACCGCACCCTTGATTGAAGCTGTGGAGAACCTGACAGCGTTCGCCTCGAACCCTGAGTTTGTCAGCATTCCCGCCCAGATCAGCTCCGAGGTAGGGAGTTTTTGTAGGAAGATAACACTAAGGTCTTTGGCTAACTTTGTGTGGCACCGAATGAGTTAATAGTTAAAACTCCGGAAGCTCTTTCTGTCAACATGTCCGCAACTGTTATTACTCTTGTCCACCGTGGCATGTGCACAGTGAGTGAAACACAGTGACTCCACCTCTCTTGAGAGATGATGTATATGTAGAGGACAATCTTACTGCCTAGGTTTGGGGCGATTCTTGGGATGTGTCACACTCAAAAATGCTAGTTAAGGGGCAAACATGGGTTTAAGTCCCCACCGTGCAGACCCTGGGTAATCCAGTCTTCATGGTTCCCTGCCCTCTTTGTCTCCTTCAAAGGGGTGAGGTGGTGATTTGGCAAAGAACAGGACCTTTCAGGGCCCACCTCATTCACTCATATCTTCGACTCTGACTTCGGTTTCTGTGCCGTTTGGTCTCAGGGTTCCCAGGCACAGGAACCAATCCTGGTTTCAGCCAAGACCATGCTGGAGAGTTCATCGTACCTCATTCGCACTGCACGCTCTCTGGCCATCAACCCCAAAGACCCACCCACCTGGTCTGTACTGGCTGGACATTCCCATACAGTGTCCGACTCCATCAAGAGTCTCATCACTTCTATCAGGTCAGTTTCCCATCCGGAGGTTGCTGCTAGCCGGCATCTCAGCGG
This sequence comes from Piliocolobus tephrosceles, assembly GCF_002776525.5. NCBI lineage: Eukaryota > Metazoa > Chordata > Mammalia > Primates > Cercopithecidae > Piliocolobus > Piliocolobus tephrosceles. Next base: position 103,429,747 of record NC_045439.1, on the reverse strand, counting down.
GGCAGGAGGAGGATAAGCCCACCAGGCTTTATACTTCGTAGTGATGTTGTTGATCATTATCATCTTTTTCTTTATCTCTTCGGGGCCAGAAGCACTGGTCACAATAGTAATTGCTAACTTAAGTACTTACATATGCCAAGTACTACTCCAAGTGTTTTATCTGTGTTACTTTATTTGAACATCACAACAGTCTTGTAAGGTACCACTGTCATTATTTCCATTGTACTGATGAATAAGTTTAGGCAGAAAAATTTGGGTAATATCCCCAAGGTCACCATAAGGCCCAATGGCTGTCTAATCACCGTACCACATTGTCTGTATCTAGGAGTTTAGGCATTGAGCACCATTGTTATTTAGCAGGATTCGGGGTTGCAGTTAGTTTGCTAATAAGACAAAGAATATTCTAGGGCCTGCAGTAACTCTGAGCATCTCTGACCTCCTTGGTGATAGTGGGAGCCTAAAAAGACATCCCCAAATAGACATAACATTTCTGAAGTTAGCCAGTTAATACCTCACAGCATGAAATTCATCTTCCTTAATTATATTTTGCTTCCTAGTTGCTTTTGAAGCTCAAAACCACAGTTAACTTTATTTCTTAATGGCTTGCTAAGAAAAATTCACTACATGTTTTAATTCCTACTATAGCCCAGGACTTTGTGACTAGTATGCAATGTAGAAAGCATAATACGTTTGCACTGGAAATAGTGCTGACTTTTTTTTTTTAAATAAGAGTCCTGTGCTTAAGCCAGTGAATAGAGAATCCAAGTCCAAATTGCTCCCGTTGCAGTTGCCTGTTATCAGCCTAAGGTGGAGGGCAGGACCATATTCTTTCCACCAGAAATAAGTAGAGTTATCTGAAGTGTTAAATTAAGGAATGTATGGGCTGTGCAGTGAGACATTGCCAACCAAGGGTCAGGGATTCCTCCTGAAAGGAGGTGACTGAGTCAGGGAGGAAGTGGACAGGGATCCTGGCCCACCAGTGGTGGTGCAAGCTGTGGGACTTGAGCCCCATGGAGCCTGTGTCCAACTTGCACTGTTCCTTCCAGGGACAAGGCCCCTGGACAGAGGGAGTGTGATTACTCCATCGATGGCATCAACCGGTGCATCCGGGACATCGAGCAGGCCTCGCTGGCTGCTGTCAGCCAGAGCCTGGCCACGAGGGACGACATCTCTGTGGAGGTAAGCTGGGAATCTGGGGGCCTGCTTAGCAGCCTCTAGATATGTTGAAAAATCTCAGCATCAGACTTGGAGGGGTAGAGGTTGTGGGTCCAAAATGTTTCTGTTGCTGGAGTTTCATCATTAGACAGCCATTCTCTCTGGAGCCAATCTGGGAACTTTTTGGAGAGGGTAGGGCAGATGCCAAGTAGAGAAGGGTGGCTTGAGGGAAGGAATATATGTTACTGGGGTGGAAAGTTCAAATGTGGCTGAAATTGGGAGGGAAAATATCAATATCAAGGTAATTTAGGGGTTAGGTGGATACCGTGTTTGTTTTAACACATCAGTAGAGTGGACCTAGGTATGTAAATTGTGAATAATTCTCTGTCGTCATATTTCATCAGTGTGCTTTTTAGTTAGTTGGCAAATTCAGCATTAAACTAATGCATTGGGTCTGTTCAGAGATCAAGGATTCTGCCCTAAGTTATTCAATATCTAGCATTTGAGGACTTTGGCATCCTATTATTAATTTAAAGCCACTTTGCCCTCTCTTGCTTGTTTTTCCAAAGTTTAGAATGGAATTTTCCTACTTTTTCCCTTTGAGTTTTTTTCTATTCCCTGTCCAAAGGTTCCTGACTTTTACTTCTATCTCTATTGAAAGCACAGTGCTTGACATGCAGAAGGTGCTTAATAAATATGGATGGTCTGTTTATTGATGTTTATCTTCCTGCCACTGAATTCATTAACAATCAGCTTTCGGCCCAGAGTTGGTATTGCTCATTTTTATTAATAGAGCTGTCTATTTCGCTCCACCTTCACCCTCCTATTTCCAGAAAAAGAAAGAGTAAATTTTCTCAAACTGTGTGGGATGCTAGAATTATTCTTTTGAATCTGTTATTAATGTCCATATGTGTATACATGCAGACAAGTACAAATAAGTGTACCACTTGATGAATTATCACCAACTGAACAGGCCTTTCAACCAGCACCCAGATCAAGAAGCAAAGATGAGGCCAGGCACTGTGGCTCACACCTGTAATCCTAGCACTTTGGGAGGCTGAGGCGAATGGATCACTTGAGGTCAAGAGTTGCAGACCAGCCTGGCCAACATGGTGAAACCTCATCTCTACTAAAAATAGAAAAATTAGCCAGACGCAGTGGCAGTCACCTGTAATCCCAGCTACTTGGGAGGCTGAGGGAGGAGAATCACTTGAACCTGAGAGGCAAGGTTGCAGTGAGTGAGCCGAGATTACACTACCACCCTTAAGCCTGGGTGACAGAGCAAGATTCCATCTTAAAAAAAAAAAAGTAGCAAAGATGACCAGCACCCCAGAAGACCCCCTCATCCCCCATCCTTTCACCATATCCTCCCCCAGCCAGTACATCTCCTGTTTTAACTACCTCACTAGGAAGAGAGCCCTTCCCCTTTAACTGCATGTGCTCCCTGATCATACGCCCTGTTTAATTTAACAAACCATCTGTAATAAGACGGCACTGTTGGAATATTCTTGCATTCTTGACTGTAATCACATTATGAATGTGAAGATAATAAGTAATTAGCTAAATAAAACCCTTGGCCGTCTTGAAAGTTTCTCTCTGCCCGCTCCCATCTGTCTCTATTTCTCTTTTTCCTTTTCTTTTTCTTTTTCCAGGGTTTTGTTTTCAAGTTTGCATGTTAGTCTGCTCCTCTTGTTGAGGACACTCTGCCCACATCCCCGCTGGCCCATAGGCAGCATTGTTCTATGGGAAAGTAGCAAAGGCTAGAGTCTCATTTCTGATGAGCAGGACATCGCCACTTCGGCGGAGTTCACTCAGTTCCATGCTGGTGTGTGCAGACCTAAAACGCCCAGTGCTCTGATGCATTCATCCTGCATCTATCAGTGAAGCTCCTATGAATAGTCCTACACAGGGATCTGATCTTTCCTGCCACTGGCTGAGAATCTCCACCCTTGAATCTCCCATCCCCCACACTCTCAGAATCATCTAGGTATCTTGCTGTCTCTTTAGAGCATGATTCAATTCTTTGGGGGTGGAGAGATTAAACCATCTCTCAAGCCTGAGAAGAAAGGCCCTGAGGGCTCCGTTTTTAATATTGCATATGCACCACCAAACACAGTGGACTGAGCGTTTTCACAGTGCACTGTTTGGGAAGTAGTCCTGCTTTCAAGGAGCTAATCTCATTTTTATGTCGCTCTCCCTCCTTAAGGGGTTATTAGTTCTGAGAATACAGCGACCCGGATGTTCCCTCAGACCCCTCCATTGTTTCCCTGCATTTGGAAGAAGTCGTCGTTTTGGAAAGCCATGACTGTTCCGCATGTCCACTAATTACATTAAGGAACCTAAAGTAAAGATACCAGTAACGTCAGTTGTCAGGGTTGACAGGAGCAAGAAGCCAGTTGCAAAAGTGTCTCTCAGGCCTGCTGCTTCTCTCTCTCTCTGGAGGAGTCATCACTGAGAAGGTCAGGGCAGGGCACAGTGGCTTGATGGCACACACCCAGGCATTTTGGTGTCTGCTTTGTATGGCCTCACTCGTTTTTCAGAGGGGCCTTTTTGAATCAGTGCAGCTCTGTGGGGAGCTGTTATGGGATGAACTTGACACTTCTCTCCTTATCAGGCCCTGCAGGAGCAGCTGACTTCGGTGGTCCAGGAAATCGGGCACCTTATTGATCCCATCGCCACAGCGGCTCGGGGAGAAGCAGCTCAGCTGGGACATAAGGTAACGCACACCGAGGGGCTCCTGTGAGGGTGTGCGTGTGAGGAGAGAGGATTTTACTGACTTTACTGTTATCATTCCCAAAAGCCTGTGGTGCAAGTATTGTGCCTGAGTCCAATGCTGGTTTAAGCTGCAGAAAATAACACTGAACCTCTCTCTGGCATCCTCTCCAGAAATTATCGTTTCAGGATCTATTTTTACCTAGAGTTCAGAAGAAAACTTCAGTACAGTTTTTCTGGTTGTGGCCAGAGACGTAATTTGGCATTTACAGTCATCGGTTGCAATCGGCCTTTGCTGAAAGAAGCCAGAGACTGAAGCAGACACTCCCAGCCTGGAGTCTGCCACCTCTGGCTGGCTGGCCGGCCAGCCCCATTCTGGTGTGTTTAACGGTACATTATTCTTTTGTGGTTTCTAACATAGTGTCTACTCTTTGACATAATGAGGCAAAGCAGACCTCTCTGGATGACCAAACCCTCCCTAGGTGTCCACTCCAGGGGAGCTGTTCGGCTGGCGGTTCATACCCACATTGTCTTAAGAGCCGAATGACGTTTTGCCTGGTTGGGGTTCATTTTGCAAATTCTTCAAGGACAGTTGGCTTGTCGTGCAACCTGTGCCTCGATAGAGAGAGGCCAGAAACTGGATTTTTAACCACCTTGGGTTTCCTAGTGCAGCCATCAGTATAGATGTACATAGGAAGAAATACAGTAGCCAAAATCTTCTTGGCAAGTATCGATTTTAGAAAATCAATATTCTTGCTTTTTCAAATTACAGAATAGCTTAAGGGCCTACTCACCTTCCCACTGGTTCCAAGGAGGGATTTTTAAGATTTGAAATCTCAAAGGCCAGTGCCTCTCTGCCTTTTTAAGTGTGGCATGTTTCATTTCTTTCTCTTCTCTCTTCTCTTCTCCTCTCTCTCTGTGAGACAGAGCTTTGCTCTTATTGCCCAGGCTGGAGTGCAATGGCGCGATCTCAGGTCACCACAGCCTCCGCCTCCCGGGTTCAATTGATTCTCCTGCCTCGGCCTCCCGAGTAGCTGGGATTACAGGCGTGTGCCACCACGCCCAGCTAATTTTTATATTATTAGTAGAGATGGGGTTTCTCCATGTTGGTCAGGCTGGTCTCAAACTCCCAACCTCAGGTGACCCACCTGCCTCGGCCTCCCAAAGTGCTGGAATTACAGGCGTGAGCCACTGCGCCCAGCCAGCATATTTCATTTCTTAGCCGAGTTTCTTTACATGGCAATTAGAGAAGGGCTTGTCCATCTATGTGAAGAGGTTTGCAGGGGTAGGAGAATGGTCTGGACACTGGGGCCACTCCCTGTGTGCCCATAAGGGAAACTGAGTTTAGAAGAGAAGCCGGACGTTTTTTCAGCAGTTACTTTTTATTCCAGAACTTTTGTAATAAAATGTATCTGGATGTCTTTAGAGGACAATACCCATGTCTCTGCCGATACTTCATTAGTATACAAGATTAATTCCTATGTTACTGGTTAGCATCAAAAGAAACATAATGTATTTGTGTTATTTGACTTATAAATTTACTCTTGGCCCTTGGGCTAATCCATCTCTAACCTTCTAACAGAGAGTTTTGGACAGAGGCAGTCTGTGGGCCCTCTATCCCGAAGAGCCGTGGACTGGGAGTTCACACCCACATTTTCCCCAAGGCTTCATTGCAGTGCTCATGGGGGGCCCCAGATCAGCAGCTTCAACAGCACCTGGGAGTGATAAGAAATGCAAATTCTCAGACTCCAGCTGTGTTCATGAAGTTCTGTGGCTTAAAACAACAGAAATTTATTCTCTCATCCGAAGTCTAAAATCAGGTGCTGGCAGGGCCGTGCTCCCTCTGGAGGCTGTAGAGTAGATTCCTGAGAGAATCTGTTGTTTGCTGCTTCTGTCTTCCTGTGGCTCCTGGGACTCCTTGACTATCACACTGATCCCTGCGTCCATAATCACATTGTCACCTGCTCCTCTGTGTCTCTTCTGTCTCTTAGATGGACACTTGTTACTGGATTTAGAGCCCACCCAGCTAATCCAGGACATTTGCATTTCAAGATCCTTAAATGCACCTGCAAACACCCTTTTCCCACATGAGGTCACATTCCCAGGTTGCAGGGATTTGAATATGGACATATCTTTTGAGGGATCACCATTCAATCCACTGTGTCCCTAGACCTAGGAATGAACATCATGTACCAAATACTCAAAATTCTGTTATTTTAATGGACATGCTAACCCAAGGGAGGATGTTTCCTGTTCTGTCATGTCCAAGAACTAAAGGTGTTAAAGTCCTTGCTAAGCTCCCTAAATACAGAGAAAAGCACATGACTTCAGAAAGCTTTGCCTGTAATGTGCTTCCTATGTGGCAGTTAGCGTGGTGAAGGGCTTTCATGTACAATAATCCTCCTACCAGTTCTGATGAACTCTCAGTGCTATTATTAATCCCCATCTTACAGATGAGGAAACTGAAGTGGAGCAATTAGAACAATTTGCTAAATATTTCTCAGTAAGGAATTGGCAGGGAAGATTCAAATCCAGTGATTCTGAAGCCAAAGCTGACGTCCTTCATGGCCCAGCCATGCTATCTCCATGGGGAAGCTGGGCTTCCGTTTAGTTATTGCGTTTAATGATTCTCAGCACACAGCAACCGCTGACATTTGACAGTTGCATTGATGAAATATACTTTTAAAATAATAAAAATAACCTGGAAAACATGTAAGATTCTAATGCATTAAACATTTTGACTCCTCCCTTAGGACATAAAGGACCACCCTAAGCCCTCAGCCCCGATGACCCCTCAGTGCCCCATTCCCTTTGGTGGTGACACCAGTGCCCTTCCTGGGGATGAGGATGAAATCACATGCAGGTGTGTGGAGCTGCTCCCTGTGGTTGTGCAGGCCATGCCCTCCACAAAGGCATTTGGCTCAAGTGGGAAGTAGGGACCAAAATTCAGCCTATGCTCTGCCCTGGCGTCACTCATGTCTGCCCAAAGGACCCCTTTAAAATTCACCCAAAGGCTCCCTAAGGGCTGGCAACAGCCCTATTCACCAGATTTGAAACCTCTCATAAGATAACCATAGAGGGGATAACCATTAAAAATATGCTTATTGTTGGCCAATAATCATGTCTCACTATTAGCGCTAATTAAGGTTGGTTTTTTGGACACGTTCCCCCACCTTGCCCTAGCCACCACCCGCCATCATCCTCCACCCCCTCCTGCTGGCCCAGTGACTGCTCATGTGAGTGGTCTTCCTGTCCACATCCCACAGCACTCATGCTTCTCACATGTGATGGGAAGAAGCGTTAAGGGAGGTGCTGGCTAAAGGTTTGAACTGAAGTGCTCTTGAAGGGCATAGTTTAGCCATTCGTCATTACCGCACAGAATGAGGCATTGAACAGAAACGTGTGATTCATGCCATTGTGTTTTCTCTGAGTTGAAGATAGATTCTGAGAGGGAATAGATTCTGGTATCTGAAGTGAATATAGCAAAATGTGAAGATCTCATATTCTGATGCCAGGTAGAGGGGCGTCCAAATACCGAATGATAAACTTCTAAAAGTGCAGTGCCACAACAGCAGCAGGACTGCAGTCACAATGAAAGTGACGGAGACCGTAGACTGTGGCAGCTGAGAACTGGGGCTGTGGGGTGGGATGCCGCTGTCTCCAGCTCTCAGCTGCATGAGATGGAGCATGCGTCTCAACCCCTCAAAGCCTCGGTGTCTTCCTGTGTATCTGCCTCTTAAAGTTATGGAGGCTCAGTGAGGAAATGGATGTTAAACTTTCAGCAGAGAGCCTGGCACAGGGAATGCGCCCACTGGATTGCAACACGTGGCCCACAGCACCCAGCTGGTAGGCAAGCTTTGGTGAGCATGGATGGATATGCACAGTATCGCCCTCCTGGAAAGGGGCCTGTGCGGAGGCAGTGGTTCCTGTAGGGATAAGCTTTTTTTGTTCTTCCAAGTTGGGCTAATCATAAACAGAGCATCTAGGCTGATGTGAAATCATTTGTGCTTTTTTTCCAAATCAAGGCTTGGTCAAAATGCTCCGGGCAAAAGGCAGTTGGGATTGGCTTCCTACAAAGCTTTTGAAGGTTTCTTTCATCTCTTGCTTTTTTCTGCTCCCCTGCTACCTTATCTTTTTCCACTCCCCCTTCCTCCTGAGTTTGTAAGATGTCTTTAGTTCTTTTAAAAGTTGTTACTTTATAGAAATTGACAGTTTGTAAAATTGAATTCAATTCTCATATCTCACTCTGGATCTTGGAATGGGTTTCTTAGCACCTCTGCCATATTTAGAGAGATGAAGAACTCCCTGGAGGAAGTAAAAACCGAGAAAGAGTACATTAATTAGCAAGCGCTTTCAGCAGTAAATTGCCGCAGATCTGCCTCTGCCTGTGAGTCAGCCCAGTCCTGTTCCCCTCCCGCACCCGACCGTGGAGCCCCTGAAGGAGACACATGTATTTACATGATACATCTGTGGCTTTTTTTTTTTTAAAGGTGACACAACTGGCAAGTTATTTTGAGCCCTTGATCTTAGCTGCAGTCGGTGTGGCCTCCAAGATTCTTGACCATCAGCAGCAGATGACGGTGCTGGACCAGACCAAGACGCTCGCAGAGTCTGCCTTGCAGATGTTGTACGCAGCCAAAGAAGGTGGTGGAAACCCCAAGGTATGGTCCAGGATTTCGGGGACTCACTTAGGACCACTAAGAAGCCATCAGTGCATTCCTGCCGTAATGTGTCCCTCCAGGAAAAAACACTTCCAGTTCTTGTTGGTGGCATTTGAGCTCCCACTCTGAGATCGGAACTAATCTATTGGCCTTCCCAGGGTTCTTAGGGAGGAAATGAAGAAATATACATAAAAGTTATTTTTTTTTCTTGACAGAATGTGTAGACAAGTGTCCTTGGGGAGGAAAAATGTATGATGTGATGATGACAGGAATGAAAACTGTAATGCTTGCTGGGTCCCTGCTCAGCACTGACACCCAGCTTGCACAAAGGAATGCTCTATTGTGCTCCAGTAATTTCGATTCCTAGTACTTAAGAGACTGCAGTTTAATATACAAATCTCCCATACCAGTGGCCAAGTATGACGACAGCCTGTCGTAGGAGACCTTGCACCACATTTTACTCTGAACTTGGGAAGTGCAGAAAAGAGAAGAGCATATGCAAAGTCATAGGTAGATTTATTAAAGGGTTGTGATTTCTTCAGGAATAGTGAGTGGTCTGATGTATCTGGAACATGCGGAGTTGGGGGACCACCAGGCAGGAAGATGGACTAGGCTGCAGGGTGACAGGTCTCTTCCACATTACGGACTTCGGTCTTCATTGTAAGTAGTGGGGAGCCATTGGCGGTCTTTAAGCAGGGGAATGGCACAACCAGTCCTTATTTTAGAAACATTAAACTAGTAGCAGTGTGAATAATGTCATGGACTTTCCTTTTCTTTTCTTGAGATGATGTCTTACTATATTGCCCAGGCTGGTCATGAATTCGTGGCCTCATGCCTTCTTACTGCCTCAGCCTCCCAAGTAGCTGGGGCCACAGGCACGTGCCACCATACCTGGCTAGCCTGCTTGCTCATTTATTTACTGATTTACTTAATAAATTACTGATAGATAGGGGTCTCACTATGTTGTCCAGGCTCATCTCGAACTCCTGGCCTCAAGCAATCCTCCCTCTTTAGCCTCCCAAGTACCTGGAATTATAGGCGCAAACCATAGCACCCAGCTTGATCTTAAGTTTTCTGTGTTCAGTTTTTTCATTCATGTACTTGGCAGTTATTAAGAGCCTCATTCTGGGGATGCTGAAATATTAAGAGCCAGCCACTGCCCTCAAGTTGTTCAGAGTCTTTTGGAAAAATAAGTTGAGTTGCTGAAGTGGTGGAATAGAGCGAGAAAAAAAAATACCATTTTGACTGTGATGGAGTAACGATAGGGTGCCCTGCAGTTGTGCCAGCCCCCTTTGCACCCTCCCCAAACTGGAGGAGGCAGAATTTACCTTCTGACTCTCTTCTGGGTTGTCTTTTCTCCAGGCTGTTTACTGCCACGTGTCCCCACTCCTACCTGAGGGTTTCAGTACTAAAAAAATAATTCAAAGGAGGAGTTTTCTGGAATTTTATTTTTTTATTTTTTTATTTTTTTGAGACAGAGATTTTCTCTTGTTGCCCAGCCTGGAGTGCAATGGTGTGATGTCGGCTCACTGCAACCTCCGCCTCCCCGGTTCAAGTGATTCTCCTGCCTCAGCCTCCCAAGTAGTTGTGATTACAGGCGTGTGTCACCACACCCAGCTAATTTTTTTGTATTTTTGGTAGAGATGGGGTTTCACCATGTTGGCCAGGCTGGTCTTGAACTCCTGACCTCAGGTGATCCACCCACCTCAGCCTCCCAAAGTGCTGGAATTATAAGTATGAGCCACCACACCTGACCTTTCTGGATTTTTAAGACATTAACACACCTGCTTGGACTGTAAGTTCAGATCTCCTTGTGGAATTTTATTTTCTCTCAAGGAACCTCACAACCTGAGCTTCTTTCTGGTAAAGCAGAGGCTGTTACCAGAAAGCTTATAGTGCTGTTTGTGCTCCCAGCCATCAGAGATGGGGGCCTCGCCATGTTGCCCAGGCTCATCACAAACTTCTGGCCTCAAGCAGTCCTCCACCTTCAGCCTCCCAAGTACCTGGGATTACAGGTGCGAGCCACAACATCCAGCTTGGGCTTAGTTTCCTGTGTTCCCACCCATAGAGCACACATCGTCAGCACTGTCAGCTTTCTGGTAACAGCCTCTGCTTGAAAGTGGTGTCTAGAATAATCTTCCACCAGTGTGAAGTAGTTTTCAGCAAAGCATTAGATGAGGAAGTAAAACACGATGAGTGAAGGCAAGGCAGGTGATCACTTCTGTCCCTCCCTGGTCTCATTCAACCTGCTCTCTTTCTGCAAACCCTGACAGGCTTAGCCCAAAGTGCGCCTGGGACACTACAAGTCTGCTGAACCCTTTCCTTAGATGCCTGATGCAGAGACTTCATCACCTTGAGTGTTATTCTTTGGACAGATATTTACTAGGTTTTATTTGCCGTGTGCTAGGTGTTATATATCCCTGTTTGCAGAAGAAATAAAGGTTTGTCAGATAGTTATGGGTAGCTTTGATTTGGTGAAGAATAGCACAAGCTTTGGGGTCAAACATAATTGGATTCAAATCCCACCTCTGCCTCTCACGAGTAGATTACTTCATTTCTTTGTTTCTGCAGCTAAACAACGAAGGCAATTATGAATACCTCCCCAAGGTACTGGTAGAGACTAAATGAGATAATGTGCCTGACATAGTAGTTATGTTTTTTAAAAAAGTGGCAGCCCAGAACCCGGTGTTAATGAATTACATGCTTACCAAGGCATTTGCAGTGTAACCTTTCCCTCGCTCCATTGAGCTCTTCTGCAGTATTCTCAGCCCCACAGTGCTCCCTTCTCCACTCATCCCCACCCCGCCCAGTTCCCTTCTGCAGCATCCTTGATGGGCCCCCACAGATTCCGCCTGCAACACTCCAGCAGAAGCACAGCCGTCTCCACTGTTGGGCAGTTCTAATTATTCCTTGTTTTTCTCCCTCTACCAAAGTTGAAATCTGCTCCCTTGTGGCCCTCTCCCATTTTTCCATACTCCTGTGATGTCTGTGCCTGCTATCCTGGGCTTTGTATTTGAAGCGCTGTAATAAAGAAACAAGGCTCCTTTGGAAGCGGACTTCAGACGTGTGTCTGAAAAAGAATGGAATCTGGTTTTTCTCTTGTGTGGTGCCACGAGGAACAGTAACAAGGAACCCCTCTGGAATCTAAAATAACGACCTCATTGTTGGGCCCACTGATGCCACTTATGAGATTGCTGTCTGTGGTTTAAACAGGCCTTAATTGAGATCCAACTGTGTCTTTGGGTATCTGAAACTATTGAGCTCTACTAGCAGGTGTGTGTGATTTGAGATTAGGCTGTCTGATAAAGATGAGACTTGCCTTTGGTGTTCAGAAGAAAAGGCCCTGGATGAGGCCTGGAGTAATTGGAGGAGGCTTCATAGAAGAGGTAGATGCTGAGCTGACCCTCTAAGAATCTGTGAAAAACTTAACCATGAGAAGTGAAGGAGAGCAGGCCTTCTAGAGAATTCATCAGCATGAGTGGATGGGGAGGTAATTCATTTCTGGGATAGCCAAAAGCAAGGATATGCTTTCATAGATTTTGGTGACCTAGTACAGGACAAGTGTCGTTTAAATTGTCCAAGGAGTTCAAAAAGTTTTGTGCTTTACTGCTGCCCCCCAGATTGGCTTCTGAACCTTCCTGAGCCTGCATGAGAGTACAGATCCTTGGCAAGCAGTGCTCCCATCTCCCCAAGAAAGTGTACTTAATTTTCGTGTGAATGTGTAGAATTGCTGGCATTTTTGTATCTTCAACAGTCATCTCATTCTAAATGAGACTTAGAGAAATATGCACCCTCCCTTTCACCTTCTGTATGAATAAAAATATATGAGATGCTCTTCTTGGAGAGTAGGTCCAAGAGGTACCACCTTTCACACTTCTATCATCAAAATAAAGCAATTGGCACATTTTGTGTTTTACCATCTCTGTGCCATGAAATCAGCTATCAGCCCAAATTACCAGTTTACTTCACTCATCCCAAAGACAGTCCTGTGTATCCTGACACAGTTGCCTCAAGGATAACCACCCATGATCAACATATTTCCCATCTCATCAGATGTCATATTTGAATAACTTTTCTTGCTTCCTATGATAGCTTTTCGATTCAGACAGGGCCAATTCCTGTGGCTCACATAGCCTCTGAAATTCTCTTGTGTTTAGAAAATCACCCAATGAGTTCTCGTTTACTGCTTTCCACTGGCTTCTTTACCTTCTTATTTACCAAAGTAAAGATGCAATATCTTGGCCTTTTGAAAGGGTCTACTTCCCCAACAAGGTGGCTCAGGGCAGCCATGGCCACAGCATGGGTAGACCCAATGCCTAGACGTAATGCAATTCCGACCCTAAAAACCTGACATCAGGTCAGATTTTGCAGAATGAAGGCACGATTTCCTCCTAGACTGCCCTTATAAATGACAAGGTGCTTGCAGCCGTATCATCCCATCACTGCATAGTGTTGCTATAGTTTTCCCCATTTTACCTAGGAGGACTCCAAGCCCAGGGCCATTTACCTAGTTAGCCAGCAGTGGAGCCAGAACTAGAACCCAGGTTCATCTGTCACCTTGGCTGTTCCCCCTGCATCTTGCTACTACTTGAGGTGTCTTTCAGGGAGCCCAGGGCTGCCATTATTTCATTGTTTTCATCCACTGATTTACTTAACCCCTACTCTGCTTGACACAGGTGTGAAACACCTGCTTCCTAATATGGTCTAAGGAATGCGTGGGTACTCAGGGCTTTACTTACAGGGCTGCATGCATTTCTCCAACCTCATGGCATAATTTGTGACATAGTTTCAAAGCCTATTAGGCACTCCACAGATATATTTCCCTTAGAGGTACCTACATTTCTGTAATCCAATCTTATCTTTAGACAGGGAATTATAGTGTGTTGGGCGACTTTGAAGAGAAGTACATTTATTTTAAGCATATTTTTTCAATATATTATTTTTTAAATGTGTCAACTTGTATATTTAGGGACCTGTGGCATTCTGTTTCTACAGTCCCGAACATAGTAACATATAAAATTAGTCATGTCATAAGATTTTGATATTGCAGTTTTATTTTTCCCTGATTGTAAAAAGAGATCTTTTTCTATTTGTCTTTCTGATTTGTATTTACTTTGCAAACAAATGGCCAAACATAAAGAAAGGGAAGGAATAGAATACGTTGCTGTGCTCCATGGTTGGGGGTATGGTTTTATATTCTACTTTTGAAGGTTATTCTTAGAAGACTGAGCACTGCACTCTTCTGCTTAAGGAAATGTTTCACACTTCCTTCTCAGGCGCAACACACCCATGACGCCATCACAGAGGCCGCCCAGCTGATGAAGGAAGCTGTGGACGACATCATGGTGACGCTGAACGAAGCTGCCAGTGAAGTGGGGCTGGTTGGGGGCATGGTGGACGCCATTGCAGAGGCTATGAGCAAGGTGGGCGTGGGCTCCAGGGCTCTCTACTCCCTCATCTCCCTCACACATCCTTGCGTGCTTTTCTCTAAGCTGCTGTCAAGGCTCATAGCAACAAGCCTCTACTTTTCTTGAAGGTTCTAGTTAATGTACAGATATCCAGTCACACGTCCAACATATTATTCTTTATTATTAATGCATTACTTTTGTAAGCCAGTTGTGCCCTTCCTTCTAATTTTACATGAAAGAAAAAGATGGAGATGGAAAAGATATCATAGGCTTCCTCACTTGTAAGAGGGAAATTGATTATCTACTTCATAGGGTTTGCTGTGGGGGAACAATTGCCAAAATGAAATAAAAGGGATTCCTGGCCGGGCGCGGTGGCTCATGCCTGTACTCCCAGCACTTTGGGAAGCCAAGGCGGGCGGATCACCTGAGGTCGGGAGTTCAAGACCAGCCTGACCAACATGGAGAAACCCTGTTTCTACTAAAAATACAGAATTAGCTGGGCATGGTGGCACATGCCTGTAATCCCAGCTATTCAGGAGGCTGAGGCAGGAGAATCGCTTGAACCCGGGAGGCAGAGGTTGCAGTGAGCTGAGATCGTGCCCATTGCACTCTAGCCTGGGCAATGAGAGCAGAACTCTGTCTCAAAAAAAAAAAAAAAAAATGATTCCCAAGTGCTAGCTTTTGGAATGGCTATTTTGAAATCATGTGGAGCTTTAAGAATGTAGATTCCTAGGCTCCACCCCCAACCCACTTAATTGGGTTACATTTTAACATACTCTTTTTAAATGCTCCTTATGGTTCTGATATCTAGTCAGGCACAGAAACCACTGAAATCGTATATATGCGAAAGCCCTTAGTAAACCCTTGCAAGCTACAGACATATAAGAGAACATGAGTATCATTTTCTCATTTAGTGACCCATCAATTGAGTCGGATCATTAGGGTAACATGACTGGAGACAGTTTCAATTCCATATCTCCTGTTCTTTCCCCCAAAGAATCCTTCACTAGTCATGTAAGTTTGACATTCATTAGAAAGAATGCTTGTTCATCAGCATCTAATTGCCATCCTGTGATAGCATGCCAAGAATTTTAGACATCGTCTATGTTTTGAAATGTCCATTGTCAGATTGTGAATACATTAATAAGGTTTTTCAGGATAATAAGCAGTCTTTAATTACTAATTTAGAGAAGATTGGTTGTTCATATCTCCATGAAGAAATGATATGCTGTAACTATAATTAGAATAATTATCCTTAGGCATTATGCAGTCATTGTCAGCCTGAGAACAAACATAACGAGCCCAGGATGGAATGCTGTATCTCCCTTTAGAGACTCCAGGCTCCACTTTGTCAAATCGTCCATCAGTTTCTGCTGTGGGCTTCTCATGCTGCAAATGTGGGCATTGTGGCAGAAAATGAGTGAAATTTCCCTCTTCTTAAGCCCCTTGGATAAGTCTCAGTAGATTTGTTTGGTTTTCAGGACATCAGAACACCAGAGCTTTGAAAATAAACCATGTATCTACCCAAGGACATTAAATAATGGAGCCAAGGTTTCTTGGTGCAAATTAGAAATTCAACTGATAATCTTTTTCTTCTTGGGAGAAGATATTTTTCAGTACCTCTCAAATGATAGGAAAAGATTCCATAAATCCTAGGAAGATGGACATCAGATCCAAAGTCTGTCTTTGATAGCCCTGTGCCTTATGCACTGTGATAGACTGTGGACAGAGAGAGCAGGCCCTGCACCACCTGCTGTTAGTGGTATAGCCTGTGCTGTCTCAGCCAGAGACACATTTGATTCTTCTGGATGGGCTGGAAATAAGTCAGGTGTTACTTGATAGCAGTAATTAGGAACTGCCAGCCAACACAAGCCACAGAGGCCAGGAGCTATTCTTCCCCACTCAGTTCTGCAAAGTATATAATTGTGGTTTCAGTGTTGCCCCTAAACTCTTACCTACCCTGGCCTGACATCCAGGGCACCACATAACACCTCTTCCCCATTCCCATTCTCCCTTTGCTCAGCCTGTTGCTGGGGACTTCTAATTAAGTGATGTTTGAGGTCCTTTGGCTCCCTGTGCCGCAAGGCATTAGAAAGCTGGCATAGTCTCTCAGAATTTCGTTAACTTGGTTAAAACTCTGAGATACTATTAGACTCATTGTCTGAAATTCTCAAAGCCAGTGAATTGTAGAAAAACATGAGTGTAGCCAGAGTTAATTCTAACTTGGATGTGACTCTTGACACTTTGGGGACTTCCACTGTGGAACTTCTCTTTGAGATTTTGTCTCATCATCTGAGCACTGGGAGGTTTGGAGACTCACAAGTGAGTATGAAGTAATCAGCTTTCCGGGTGACTTGGACAGGCATTCAAGCTCTCAGAACCTTGATTTCCTCATTCAGTGAGGTTAGCAGGATCCTTTGGGATTTTGTGATGTGGTATCTTTTCTTTGTTTTTGTTTTTGGCCAAGTAAGAAAATTAAAGAAACAAAAGAGACAAAAACTGTGCTGTCTACATCAGTGCTGTTTTATAAAAGAAAGGTCATGTTAGCACCCACAAAAGGAGGAAGGCTATAATCTCAGGATAAAGGAAAGTTATTTCAAATAAGTGAAATTGAAATCCTAGTCACTACTTTGTTCTTTCTTTTCCCATTGTCCTCGGACTAGTTAAAGGTTCTTTGGCTGGTGGCCACTGGCCAAGAGCTCTGAGCTGCCCTTCAGCCCCAGCATCCTGGCATGTTGGTAGTGATGTCACATCTCACATGCAAGCTGCTAGCATGTGGCCTGAGGCTTAGAAGATGTTCAGTCAATTTACAACAAGTGAATGAGTATGCAGTTCAGTCTCCTTTGACTAGCAGGGTCCCCATGCCGTGATGGGGATATAGCATCTATCTGCCTGATAGGGAAAGCTAAAAAAGTCTAGTGTGGAGTTTGTGTTAATAGTTTGGTGAAAATTATATGCTGGGCCATGCAGCCACATCATGCATAGGCCACAGTAATGCGTTCCTTTCACTCAGTGCAGTCCATGCCTGCTCATGACAAATAGCTCTCACTGAAGATACCAGCTAACATTTTCCTAATTGACCACTTGGCCTCAATCTCTTCTCTGACTGAAATTTATGGCACAGAGCTGCCAGGGAAATCTCAAATACGTCATTGCCTACCCAAGATCCCACTGTTGTCTTCATGATTTCAAGGTTCTCCATAAAACAAGTGCAGCCTCATTCCCACTGCTGTCAACAGCTCCCTCCTATTCAGGTCAGGCTGACCTCACTAGACTCGCTCTGCCTGTGTTCATTTCTGTTCACTTTGTCTCTTCGCCTGGAATACTATCCAGCAACCAATGGTGATGGTGAGGATGGTGGTGGTGAAGATGGGTTGCCTGTTTCTTCATCACTGACATTATCATCGGCATCGTCATTATCACATTCTCTCCTCTTCCTGTATGTAGTTCTTGACCAGGTGTAGTGTTGATTTTTACTGTAACCATGTGATGCCTGGAAGTTAACACTGAAGGACTGGAGATCAGAGTTTAAGTAACCAGCCTATGGTTCATTCACAAGCCTTGGAAGCAGATCTTGAATACAAATCTCCTACACCAGTATGTCCCCAAGCCTTCAAGGGACATAGTCCCATTGCCTCAGTTCTTCCGCCCCACAGTGATCTTGCCCTTCTCTCAGTTCCTATTGCATTGCATTTATGGTCAGGTGAGCAACAACGTATTTCTGGTGCTTCTGATTCCTTCTGTTCCCCAGTTGCACTCATAAAGAAGGGTTCCATGGATAGCCATGGACTCTACCATTCCTCGGGAAGCGCTTCCTGATGGACAGTCCGCCTCCTTTCCCACCTCATCTTCTGCCCCTTTGCACTTCCCTAGAAGTGTCAGGCTGGCCCCCGCCTCCATGTGCTTGAATTCTGTTCCCTTTTCTTGGGATGCCTTTCCCACCTTTTACATGTGGCAGACTCCACGCCTGGTAGGACTTGGCCGAAACATCACTCATCTGGAAGGCCTCCCACTCCTCTCAGGCAAGGCTGGGAGCCTCTCCTTGCCATGTACCCTGTATAGCTTCTGTGCCCTTCTATTGAAGTCCTTATTGCACAAGTTGGGTAATTGAGTTGACACCGGGTGAAAGAATCTCTGAGGCCCTCTCTGTTTTTCAAAGTTCCTAATTCTCATAAATACAGTCTACACTTCAGCAGGCTTCTTATGACCTTTGGATTCTTTTCCTCTCCTCTGTAGCTGGATGAAGGCACTCCTCCAGAACCAAAGGGAACATTTGTCGACTATCAGACGACTGTGGTTAAATACTCCAAAGCCATTGCGGTGACAGCTCAGGAAATGGTAAGAGCGGAGAGAGCTGCCCTCCCCACTGTTGGTCGCCTTTTTATCCACTGCCGCCGCTGAGCCTGCAAATCCCAGATCTGTGTCGGAGAGGGAGCCCAGACCACTCTCTAGTCCCTCAGGGGCTCCAGCTTCTGTCCTTTATCTGTGGTCTTTCTGGCTGCCTGTGTCCAGTAGCCCCAGTCTGCTGCAGTTCTTATCTCATGAAAAAGCTGCAAGAGGGAATTAAAGGTGGCTGAGACTTGGGCATGAGGACAGAGGAGCAAAGGAAGGAGAGAAAATGAGAAGACGGAGAAAACAAGGAATTTGTAGTTAAGTAGAAAGGGGAAAAATCCTATTCACCTCACAAAGGACTTGAGGTGTTTTTAGTAGATTAAAATAACAGTGCAAGAGAAGATATTTCGGGATAAAACAGAACAGAGATGAGATTATCTGATGAAATCAAGTTATAGTACTTGGACAATAAGGTATTGCCACTCTTTCAGGCAAAATGAAACAGTATGGTTATGTAAAAAGAAAAAAAAAATTCCCGACAGTAATAGGCATACAACTTTTGGAGGTAATGTTTGGTTTGGGTTTTTTTTTGTTTTGCTAAAATGTAATGCAGCCAGAACTGTATTATATAGATCCTTAGATACAAACGGCATTGAGAGAGAGTGAGTGCTATCTGATATGTTAAGCAGTTATAAGAAAGATGACAAATGTGGTCCCCAAAGAATTGATAGGAGTCCATAGAAAAAGTTTCTCTCAACTTTTAAAAGCTCAGATACCATAAGATAAAATTTCTTGTCCTTCTCGGGGGAAAGATGCCTCTTTGATACTTGCCACATAAGCCTGGGTTGAGAAATCAATGGGCCTTCCTCGCTGAAGTGACCAGAATGACCCACCACGTGTTTGCTGTGCCCAGGTCCCCTCTGAGTGGTTTTGTCATGTAATCGTGTGTCCACTAGAGGTTGAGCTTGGACCACAAAGTCGTCCCTGGCTGCTGCCATTCATTCATGGAAACTCTGTGGTTGTGCCAGGCTTGTTTAAAATAATTCAGGCTGGGGAATGGTACACCCATCTCAGTGTTCTGTGAAAAGCTGGAGCTGAGCCTAGTCTTGTCCTTCTCAGGGGAGCGTGGGGGACGGATCCTAGGTCCGAGCCAGCAGCCCTTCAGCGCAGATTCCTGATGAGCAGGAAGCACAGTGCAGCAGCGGTAAAACATGTTTGAGCAGCTTCATGGTGTTTCTGGAATGTCTCCAGAGCCAGGTCCTGGGCTGCCCTGGCCTGACCCTGGGTGTCCATGAGCTCAAGGAGCCAAGCTTCAGGCGGCGTGGTCACTCCTGAGATGACTGGCCTGGCTCCTTGTGTGAAAGAGGCCCTCCTCACCCCGTCAGGATGCCCAGACTCCCAGTGCACCTGTTGGCAGGTCGCAGTGGAGCAGCGCGTGGCACCACTCACTCTCGTGCAGCTCAGTGTGCGTTCCTTGGAGGCCACATCTCAGCCTGAAGCCTGGGACGTGTCCTTGTACACATGTCTTAGATGGGGTGGACATTCCTGTCCTGCCTTGATGGATGGAGAGTCATTCAAAAGGTATTTTAAAAGGCTGTTTAAAATCAAGGTCTTAAAAGGCCACAAATAAAGAGACAGTATTGTTATCCAGAGCAAGAGGAGGTGGAACAGGAGGGGAGCCCCATGATGAGGGACAAGTGACACCCTTCTGGGTGGTAGATTAAAACTGCTTTTGTGAGAATTTAAAGGTATTTTTGTCCAGAGGAAGAAGAAACACTAGAAACTAGCATGCCAGCTACCTTAGATAATTGAGATGCATCAGTCTATGAAACAGAAAAATCCCGAGTATCTTCATAATAAAGGCAGAACTTGACCATGTGGGCTACACACTACTCTTAACTAAATTTGTGGCTAAAACCTTGTAATTCTTGGGCACAAATTTACTGCAAAGCTGTATCCTCTATGAGTTTTTTTCCTCTAAAACATTGGCTTATCCAGCACTTCTCATTCATGGTTTTCTTAACAGCCCTGTCCTCATGCCCTCTCTCGCCTGGGTGGGACCTGCTTCGGGGCACCCAGAGACCAGATCAGCCCCCCACAGAAGCCTGGGCCCAGGAGTGAGAAGCGAACAGGGCTTGTGCCTTCTGTGGGTTCCTAGGGGGAATTCCTCTGGTGACCCCCCCAGGGCAGGGCTGGCGAGGGGCTGGCACACTCACCTGCCAGAGGGGGACCCTGGGGGCTGGCTCCAAGCTGCACGGCCCCAACACTGAGCATGTCCCCACCAGCCCAGTCAGAATCTGGCCTGAGCAGGGCCCTGCAAGGGCTCTGGCCTTTTGTGTGCAGTGCAGCATGGGCTTGGCTTGAACTGCCCTCTCCAGCTTCTAGCCCCAAATGCAAGGCCTGGCCTTCACCCCCTCAGGAGCTTAAAAGTGAATGAAACCCTTTGGCTTCCATTGATATTAACACATGGTTCTCATGCTTTTCTCTGTGTGTGTATGTATGTGTGTGTATGTATGTGTGTGTGTGTGTGTGTGTGTCTTGCTTGTTTTCTTTTTCCAGATGACTAAGTCGGTTACTAACCCGGAGGAGTTGGGAGGACTGGCTTCACAAATGACCAGTGACTATGGGCACCTGGCTTTCCAGGGCCAGATGGCAGCAGCCACGGCGGAACCAGAGGAGGTCTGCCACCTTAAGACCCCTATTTTAAGATGCACACACACACTGGTGCCCACTCCTGGGCATTTCTTTATAGCTTAGTTCCACTCTAGAAGACCCCAGCCCAGTAACCAGAGCCCAGTTTATTTCCCCACCACTGCACAGCACAGGCCCAGACCCAGGCAGCTCCAGGCTGTACTCAAGGCCCCTTATGGGGCAGACTGGCCAGGAACTGGGGCGTGGGCTTTCAGACAGAAGGAGTTTGTATACAGTGTTCTACCAGGTCCCCTGTCCCTAGGCCCATCCCCTGTTGTCTCTATTAGCATGGCCCAAACTTGAGGCTGCCATCTTGTCACTTCCTACTCCAGTTAGCACATCCCCCGCAATTATTTTTGTTTTCCAAAGGTTTACAGACGTGTTGAAAAATTCCAGTATGAAAATTAGCTGTCCCTCTCCCTAGAAAGAGCTACTGTCATGAAACAAAGTCTTGCCTGAATATTCTGGGTGGCTAAGAATTGACCCAGATCCCCCCCCCCTTACCTCCTGTGGACTCCTTTTATTACTTCCCTGCTTTTCCTAAACCAGCTTTCCTTAGTGACCAGTGTAGACTTGGCTGTAGAATCCCTGTACCTGTAAGAGTCTAACAGTAGCCAAAGTTGGGCCCCAAAGACCACTTTCTAAGAGCTGCCATCTCTCATACTTCTAATGGGGTGGTCCACTGGGAAGGACACAGGTCAGGTGCAGCTCCAGGGAGCCTCATAGCATCTGTATCAGTGTGAACAAAAAGAAGGAGTCCAGGGCTTGGGGAACCACATGGCTTCTTAGAGAAAGGAAGCCCAATTTGAAATGAAGATTAATGGAGTGAATTACAGGGACACTTGAAAGATAAAGGTAATTACATTCTGTGAAATTCAGCAAGCTGTTTATTGAGTGCAAACCCTGTTCAAAACGTGCCTAAATGAACCGAGTTGTCAAGGCAGAAGGTTGTAATTGGTCTTCTCTTCTCCTTATGGTGACAGTCACTGTCCCCAAGTTAACTCAGTGCTGCTATTTCTCCTGGGAGTCAGGTCTAAGTTTGTTTTTACAAAGACTCCCAGAGATATTACAGAAATGAAGTCCCAAAACAAATCACTTTCTAATGTGTGTGGTAACAATGCATGTAAATAGGAGGACCATATATATATGTACTTGCATACATATATATCTAGCATGGGATTACTTAAGTCTCTAACAGTGCCTGCATTTTGAGATACTAGAATAATCGGCTAGGCTGTAGCATGAATAATTCTATTTGCAATGAGTGTGAACTCACTACCAAAAAAAGAGAGTTATCAGATACTGACATTAAGATTCTGTTGACTCCTAACACAGGCCTATCTTTTTTTTATTATTATTTTTAAATAGACTCCCTGTTTTAGTAAGATCATCTAGATTTATAATTCATTTGACTATAATTTTGAACTCCATAAACAAATGTAAGGGAACTTATGTTACAGTAAGGAAAAGTTTGCTTGGACAAAAGGAAGATGTGAACTGGGCGCGATGGCTCACACCTGTAATCCCAACACTTCGGGAGGCCGAGGCAGATGGATCACTTGAGATTAGGAGTTCAAGATCCAGCCTAGCCAACATGGTGAACCCCCTTGTCTACAAAAATTAACTGGGTGTGGTGGCATGCACCTGTAATCCCAGCTACTTGGAAGGTTGAGCCAGGAGAACTGCTTGAACCCAGGAGGTGGAGGTTGCAGTGAGCCAAGACTGCGCACTGCCCTTTAGTGTAGGCAACAGAGGGAGACTCCCATCTCAAAAAAAAAAAAAAGAAGTATTTGGCAAGGGAGGTTTGGATATCTATCTGTCCACAGAAACCTTTAAAAATGGAATCGACCACCATCTGCCTTAGTTTAACTGCTGGCCTCCCTGACTGTCTACAGGGCCCTTTCCACATGAGCTCTTGTAAGCTACCCACCCACCCAACGTGTGAAACAAGCAGATTTTTTTTTTTTTTTTTATTACAACAGAGACCATTGAACCAAAATATAAAATAATGCCAAAACAGCGAGGAAAGAGAATGTGTTGCTAAAAGTACAACAGGTTACTTTGGTTATTAGCCCTGCATTTGTAGCAGCTGACGTTTTCATTAAGGTTTTCCTTTTCACTGTTACATCTTGAAATGTATTTTACATTCCAGACACGAGAGCAGTGTGACCTGGAGTGAAAAGGGGCAGAGAGAATATAAAATTTCCAGTGGCTTGCTAAGGAAAATTTTTTGTGTACCTTTGCCAGACAGATATTTGGGGAAAACTGAGAAAGTTAGGAGATCCCTGAAGCAATGTAGCTTTTTATTCCAAGATTGTGGAATTATTTGTTTACCCAAGAGGGCTCTCCCATCACGGCATGTGAAAATATTTATATCCAGGGGAAATAAGAAGCTGCTCCCTTTGCTGCTGCAGTCGGCTGTGCAAGGTCAGCATTTTGGGCTTTTCCAGAATGTGACAATTACAGGAAAAGTCATAGCTCTGCCCTGGAACATCAAGCGGGAGCTTTATCTGCTTATTTTTCATGGAAAATTCAAACCTTTGTTAACATCACTGTGAAAACTTATTTCTTTGGAAAAGTTAAAAGCCTCCAGCAGCTTTACAATTTCAGATTAGTTTCCCCTTAAAAAAAAAGAAGAAGAAGAAAGAATTCGAGATCCTATGAGCCACAACTTCTAAATGGAAATGCTGAGGAAAAGATTTAGCGACGAAAGCTTTGTCTCTGAGGAAAATCTGCGGTAACCACTTGAAATACCAGATGCCTTAAAAGCTGGCGCAATCATTGGTTAAGCGCCTGTGGTAAGAACCACGGCGTTTTTCCCCAGATGAAATGGATGTCTGCTTTAGAATTCTCTCAAATTTTCCAGCCTAAGATACACATGATGGAGGTGGGAAAATGATGCCCCGCTGCCACTGGACCCACTTTTTTTTTTTTTTTTCTTTTCTGAGATGGGGTCTTGCTCAGTCGCCCAGGCTGGAGTGCAGTGGCGCAATCTCGGCTCACTGTAAGTTCCGCCTCCCAGATTCACGCCATTCTCCTGCCTCAGCCTCCCAAGTAGCTGGGACTACAGGCACCTGCCACCACGCCCAGCTAATTATTTTTGTATTTCTGGTAGAGATGGGGTTTCACCATGTTAGCCAGGATGGTCTCGATCTCCTGACCTCGTGATTCACTTGCCTCGGCCTCCCGAGGCAAAAGTAAATGCGGTTTTTGCCATTACTTTTAGTGGCAAAAACCACAATTACTTTTACACCAACCTAGTAATAATACTATTATCTTATTATTATTATTTTGAGCCAGGGCCTCGCTCTGTTACCTAGCCTGGAGTGTAGTAGTGCGATCACGGCTTACTACAGCCTTGAGCTCCGTCCTGGGCTTAAGCAATCCTCTCACCTCAGCCTCCCAAGTAGCTGGGACTACAGGTGTGCACCACCATGCCTGGCTAATTTTTCTGTTGACATGGTCTCACTCTGTTGTCCAGGCTGGTTTCAGACTCCTGGCTCAAGCCATCCACCTACGTCAGCTCCCAAGTGCTGGGATTACAGATGTGAGCCACCATGCCAAGCCACTTTTTTCTTCCATGTTTTCTATCTTTGTCAGATAAGTTCCATTCTTGCCTTTTCAATTTTCACAAGCTATCCCAAGCAAATTACATTTGACTGGGTTTCAGATGTAGTTATTTTTTAAGGCTTGGGAAAAACC
The DNA here is from genome assembly GCF_002776525.5 of Piliocolobus tephrosceles. Taxonomy (NCBI): domain Eukaryota; kingdom Metazoa; phylum Chordata; class Mammalia; order Primates; family Cercopithecidae; genus Piliocolobus; species Piliocolobus tephrosceles. The sequence continues at coordinate 103,405,086 of NC_045439.1, read as the reverse complement.
AGTGCGTTTTGTTTTGTTTTGTTTGAGGCAGTGAGGAAAGGCGATCAGGATTCCTTAGACCCCCTCCAACTGGAATCAGATCCAAAACTTCATAAAGACCAGGCTTTTAATTTCCCCCAAGGCACAAAACCAGGAGATGATTTTCTCCATTTTACTTTTATTTCGACAAGAAAATAATTGAGGGTTTTTCTTGAGGCTCAAATAACACTTCTAAAGCTGCCAATTTAAAACCCCACATTTTATGTCTTTGAGCAACATTCCTTTCTAATAAACACTGGTAGTTCGCTGGATCACCCTGTGGGCTGGTCATATTTACTGAGAAGTTTAGTACTGCATGGAGAAGCTTAGCATTTTTAAATCCCTTATCTTTTTTTTTTGTTTGTTTGTTTTTGAGATGGAGTCTTGCTCTGTCCCCCAGGCTAGAGTACAATGGTGTGATCTTGGCTCACTGCAAGCTCCGCCACCCAGGTTCAAGCAATTCTCCTGCCTCAGTCTCCCGAGTAGCTGAGAGTATAGGCACCCGTCACCATGCCCGGCTTATTTTTGTATTTGTAGTAGAGATGGGATTCCACCATGTTGCCCAGACTGGTCTCGAACTCCTGGCCCCAAGTGGTCTGCCCATCTTGGCCTCCCAAAGTGCTGGGATTACAGGCGTGAGCCACTGCACCCAGTCTAAATCTCTTACCTTTTTGGATACAGAATGAATTTCCTCTGTGGCTCACACCTGTAATCCCAACACTTTGGGAGGCCGAGATGTGTGGATCACTTGAGGCCAGGAGTTCGAGACCAGCCTGGACAACATGGCGAAACCCCATCTCTACTACAAATACAAAAATAAGCCGGGCATGGTGACGGGTGCCTGTAATCTCAGCTACTCGGGAGACTGAGGCAGGAGAATTGCTTGAAACCAGGTCGTGGAGGTTGCAGTGAGCCAAGATCGCACCATTGCACTCCAGCCTGGGCAAAAAGAGCAAAACTCCATCTTAAAAAAAAAAAAGGATTTCCTTTCAAGGATGTTCCCCTAGTAAAACCAAATGTTCTAGGAAATTGCCAGTAGACTGTTGATTTTGTTGTCCTCTTTCATTTAAGTGCCCTAGTTATTCCACGTGCCTATGCAAAGTAATAGTAAGAGTTATTATTTATCAAGTCCTACCGCATATCGGATGCTGTGATGGGCCCAATCCTGTTTCCCTTCACAACTGCAGTGAGATAATCTTTTGTTCTTCCCCAGTTCACAGATAAGCAAAACCAGGCTCAGGGAGCTCAGTTAAACTGCCCAAGACCACACAACTACAGTCGCTAGTATGTGAGCCACTTTAAATAACTTTGGAATAAGTGAATGTTCCAAGTAAGTAAGTAACAAGTAAATATGTGGAGTAGCCAGGATTCAAACACAGGTTAGTCGGGAATCACAACCCTGGCTACCTCTCTGCACCAGTCTGCTTCCTTTTCCAGCAGCATGCATTCATACGGCTTTCATCTTTTTGAGATTTTCCACATGTACCTGTTCATTTGTTCATCCCATCAGCCCCTGGCTAGACTCTCAGGAGTCTAGCTTTTCATTCTGAAAGCTCAGGCTAGACTCTGCACAGGAGCAGGAGGAATGCACAGAGAAGTTTGAGAGCCTGGGTCTCTTCTAGCAGTGTGGTTTCATGCCATGTTCTTCAAAACCCCTGGAGGAGGTTCTGCATGTTTGCCCCTAGTGTTGCTTTTTAAGCTTAATTTAATATTGTTGAAACTGCTAGGAAAACCCACCCTTGCTCTCTCTCACCCTTTCACTCATGTGGGTGGCAGAAAGGAGCTTTTGAGTGTGGTCTAGACCAAATGGGAACCCCTTGGGGGCCACCGGTGCTTTGCTTCAGGCTGCTGGGTAGTTTTATGCTGATCTCAGGCTGCTGCTGCTCCTGCCTTGGCTGCAGTGGTCAAGAATGGGGAGGAAACTGCTCTCCTTTGCTTTCTTTATGCATGTAACAGGATCTTCTCAACACTATCGCCAAAGCAAAACACAGAAATAATTTGGTGGCTGAGGCTGTAACTAGCCTTCATAACCTTATCTGTAACACTTTGGTTCACTCAGTCTCATTTTTGGCTTTTTATTGGGTCAAAGATACACATTTTAATTCATAAAGGAAGAGCATACTAATAACCCATTACTGCTATCCATTTGACATACTGAGATCCACAAGAGATTTAATTTGGATTGGGAGAGGAAGGGTTCTGCTGCTACGCAAAAAAATCAAAGAAGTTAGAAAAACACTGATCTACCAAGTAGAGCACTGTGCTTAGGATTAAAGACCTGGATTCTCACCTAGTTTTGCCGGGGACCAGCTGTGTGATCTTAGGCAAATCACATCACTTCTCTGGGCCTCCATCCCTTTGTCTATAAAATGGGAAGGTTGACCTGGTAAGATCTTTTTTACCTTGAAATTCTATAGATGTTTCTAACTCCATTTCCTTCTTACCTGACTTTTCCAGCAGCACTTTAGCCTTTAAAGATCTGTGGTCGCCACTGACCACAGAGCCCTTGTCTCTAGATTATCTTACCCTGAAATACTTAGGTTTTAACTCTATGGATCTGGAGCGCTTCAAGAGCCAGATTGTTTGAAGCTTTAATGGGGTATACCCCTGCTTCAGCTTAACATTATTTTCAAACCAACAAACATGTCCAGCCAACACGAATGTTTAAATGACATTACATCTGTGTGGGCTGGCGTGTTTTTCCCTCCTCAGCGGCAGCCTTACTGCTACACCGTTCCCCAGATCTGTTGGCAGAGCTGCTGTGTTGTGCAGTCCACAGGTGCTGCTGCTTTTGTATTCTGCATGGAGGTAGTCAACAAGACAGCCCTGCCTAATTATGAAGCGTCTGTAGCACCGGTGTATGAAGGTGTATAGAAGTGTATTAAAAAGTGCCCAAAAGAGCAGAAACTTGGCTGGGCATGGTGGCTTATGCCTGTAATCCCAGCACTTTGGGAGGGCAAGGCAGGCGGATCACTTGAGTTCAGGAGTTCGAGACCAGCCTGGCCAACATGGTGAAACCCTGTCTCTGCTTTAAAAAAAATACAAAAAATTATCCAGGCGTTGTGGTGGCCGCCTGTAATCCCAGCTACTCAGGAGGCTGAGGCAAGAGAATTGCTTGAACTGGGAGGCGGAGATTGCGGTGAGCCAAGACCACACCACTGCACTCCAGTCCAGGTGACAGAAAAAGACTCCATCATAAAAAAAGGAGAAGGAAGTGTATAGAAGACACCTAAAAGAGCAGAAGCTCAACTTTGTTGATCACGAGAATATTCTACTGAATGGATTTAAAAGTTCTTTGGGCCTTTAAGGGGTTTAGAACTCTTCAGGAAAGAGTTCTTTCCCTAAAAACAGTGTTTCAATAATAGCAGAAATAACAATTGCAGCACCCCTCATTCTCCGAAGTCATCCTTCCTTTAACTGTGACTAATGAGACGCTATTGGAAGATAGCATCCAGGGGGCCAAAAATCGCCCAGGTTTTCTTCACAGTACCTGAGATCTTTTCATAACTATTCCTGATAGATGCCGGAAAAATAAGAGCCGCAGCTTCTAGCTATTGTAGATTCTTGAAAATGACAGTAACCCGTGCTTAAAGTTTTGGTTTGGTTTGAGTTGCCTACCTGGGCTGGAAGGCAGATTATTTATGGCAGCTGTATTGATCAGACCAAAATGAAATTTGATGTGAAACAGGGCCGGAGGAATGCAAACTTCGGGGAGGTGGAAGTGGAATTTATTACACCTTAAAGGAGACAGCTGGCAGCTAATCCACAGCGGAGCCCGTTTGGCCTCTCTTAGGCGAAGTACCTTTTATAATCACACAACCCAGGAGTTATTAAAAGAATGTGTGCCTGCTGAGCTTTTAGCTCTAAAAATGTACCTTTTAAAGGAAACCTCAAACCTAACCTGATAGGAAGTCTGGGCTCAGTATGGTCGCTGTCCCCATGGGATACAGCTGGGGTAGGTGGTGTTCTGGTTGGTAAACATACCAATTTTGCAAGAATCTGAACACTTCAAAATATGCTTAATATGGAAACCACATTTTGAACCTCTAATTACCCCTCTAGAGCTATTGTGAAGAATAAAAGAAATTAAACACATTACCTGCTTAGAAGAAGCCTTGACACACAATAGGGGCTCAGTAAATGCTTGTTGAATGAATAACAGAATTATCCCACAAAGTTCATCTAATTAACATTCTTACCAGGTGGCTGGAGGAGCAGATAAGCCATAAACCAGGAAAGATACCTATCAAGGAGGGTGTTACACTAGGACCGCAAGATACAGGCTTGTTAGGTAGAGACTGGGCATTTTACAGTCTCTAAAAAGGGAAGCAAAATCAACCAAATTCCATACTTCACCAAACACAGACTCGTAATAGGAGTGGAATTTTCCTAGCCAGGCTCCCATAGGACGTAGGAGAAATTTTCCACATAGGGAAGGCCTCGATGGCAGGGTCCATCACGCTTCTCCTTCCCCATCCTGGGCTTGCCCCTGCAGATCGGATTCCAGATTCGCACTCGTGTGCAGGACCTGGGCCACGGCTGTATCTTCCTGGTGCAGAAGGCAGGGGCCCTCCAGGTCTGCCCCACAGACAGCTACACCAAGAGGGAGCTGATCGAGTGCGCCCGCGCCGTCACGGAGAAGGTAAGGAGCAGCCCTCGGTTTAGAGCCACAGGAACCTGCGGTGGCGCTCAGTGATCCGCTGTAATCAAGGACAAAAGCAGGAAACGAAGCGAAAACTAACCCAGCTGACTCAGCTGTCTCACCCCGATCTTCCCCACTGTTCAGATTCTCCCAAGAATAGGGCGTGTCAGGGAGCTGGGATGATCATAGGCCCAGAGAATTTGAGGACTTAGAGGGTCTCTCCCATGAAGGTCAGGCCCTGGCACTCACCATTCTTGTAGGGCTTTCCGGTGGGCAGATTGTATCAAAGTCCCCATCAGCAGCCAGGAGCCCTGGTCAGGGGAGGCCTGGAGCCAGAGCCCTTTCCTGCAACCCCTGTTGACACCATCTTTCTTCTCAAGGAGGCTCCTGAGTGCTGAGGGCTGAGTCAGGAGGAGTGAAAATCCCTTTGGTGTAACCTCTCATTTACAGATGAGACAGTGAAGTAGGGGTGGGTTAGGCCACATGGGGCAGTGGCGTGTGCCTTTGTGGAGAAGCAGAAACTTGCCCTCAGTTTTCTGACTCTAAAGACATTTGTTTGTAGAGAGATTCCCATGGGGTAGTGAACAAGGCTCTAAGATCTTAGCTAAGGTACTTTACCGTTCCACAACTCGATTTCCTCATCTGTAAAATGAGGATTAAAATATATAATGTCTGACTCAGAGAACTGCAAAGATGTACTGTGCTGATATGTGTAAAAGTGCCTGGTGCAGTACCAGACACATAGTCACACCTTTAATAAATCGAGCGACTGTTTTCTCGAAACTTTCCTCCAAACTTCTTTTTCCCTGGGCAGTTTTCCCCAGTTAACCATGCCATACTTTGAATGTTTCTTCATTCCCAAGTAGCTCTTTTATTCTCCCCCAGTATGCGAGTCTTTTACCTTGCTTTTTGTGTCGGAATCATTTTTCACGGCAGCTGTTTTGCAGGCTGCTTGAGGTACAGGATAAAGCATCCAGGCTTGACAGCTTTTCCCCTTCCCTTCACTCTGGTTCGTAGGACATAGAGCTCTGTCCTGTTTAGAAACTTGGCAACCGACTTGAGGGGCGGGCAGGGAGGACCCTCAGCTGGAAGGTGCTGCCACAGAGACTGCTCTGTCCGTGGCCCTCCCTGAGGCCAAGCCACAGTCTGGCCTTCTCCCGTAGCCCACAGGGCTGTCCAGCCTCCTGGGACTCCACAGACGAGGAAATAAATCTCTCAGCTGGAGGAAGGCATTTGCCTGCCTTTCAAAGCCCTTTCTTGTTATTGAAGTTATTCTTGCCAAATTCCCCCATAAAAGGCCTTGTAGCGGGAGCACCAGGAAGGGAGGAGAGGGGTCCAAGCTGCATAGTGTTGGCAGGCATGGCCAAGCAGCTTGATCTTCCTAAGCTGGCCTGGGCCCTACTCCCTCTCCCGGCTGTGGGTCCCTGATTTGGGATACCTTGGAGGGAGCACCAAAGGGGAGGAAGTGGCCCGTTCCTAGCAACTGGCCTTTTGACTATTTCTTGCTGTGCATCCTTGTCCTCTATGCTTTGTGTCTTGTTATGTGCCTTGATGATGTGTATAGTGCACCCACACACAGCCACGACTTGTCTGCCTTTGTGTCCTCAGCCCCTAGTGACTAGCAGATACTCAATAAACACCTGCTGGCTGGCATACCCTTCACAGAGGGTGGTTTGCTATTTCTGGGCTCTTTTTCTTTCACCCTGGCCAAGAACGTCTCTCCCCCCCCCCCACACACACACCCATTTAGGCTTCCCATGATACTTGTCTTGGCCTTTGTCATGCATCCTCTGAGGGGCTTTCCAGAACCTGGATACTTCATTTCCAGGGCAGCTCTATGCCAGTCTGACTTGTCTTTTCCTCGTAGGACCTAGTAGCATTTAAAAGAAAGGCAGATGAGGAAGAGAAACAATTGCTTGTGGGCTGGTCTCAGAATGTGGTAGGTACCCAGGAGATGATCCCTGTGCCTCTCCTACCAGACTGTATCCACAGCCTCTGCTGAGATCTAAGCAGCACTGGGGACAGAGTGTCTCATACTCCATGCCTCTTGCTGGCACAGTGACACAGGGACTCCCCTGCCCTGGTCAGCATGTTTTAAGAAATATATGTACAAAATGTTGTCAGATTCTTCTTTGGGTCGTAGTCAAGGGTAGCGGGTGTGTGCACACACAGATTAATACGAGGGCTCCTGGACTCAAAGAGCCTCCAGCCACTAGCCTGACACATGCGATTTACATTGGGTGCAGTGGGCCATCCTGAGGGCAAGAACGGGGTGCTGTGGGATCCCAGGAGGCTGGACTGTCTCTGGAAGAGGGGAGCAGGGGGAGGTGTCCAGGGCTCAACTGTTTTGCAGGCTGCTTGAGGCACAGGATGATATATCTGTGTTTGGTGGCTTTTCCTTCTTTCTTCACTTTGGTGTCTTGCAGGCCAAGTAGTTCAGTGGCTCGGGGAGAGGGGCAGGAGGCATTGCAGGCAGAGCGCGGACCCAGGGTGGAGAGGTGGGAGTGTTTGGGTAAGTCAGGAGCTGGCGGATGTGGTGAGAGCCGGGTGAAGCAGACACATGACCAGAAGGGGAGTTCATCCAGGGGAGACTTGTAAGCAGGGTCTTAGCGTGGTCAGGTTTATGTCATAGGAAAGAATCTTGGAGCAGTGAGTGTGTATGTGGTGGGTGAGGGTGACAGCACAGGATTTGTGACATGGAAGACACCCGAGTGCCCTCGGGGCACTGAAATGATGGTTCGGGGGTGGATGACGGCTCGCAGGAGTGCTAGAAGTAGAGATCCCCTCCAGACTCCAGCCCTTCTGAACTCCATTCTGGAGAATTTCCATCCCAGTGAAGGAGTGATGAGTGGTGGCAGTGGCCTGTTCCTACTGAAAACCCAATAAAAGGGGATGTAATTGCCACACCTTTCACAGGAGCCTAATCCTTTATCCCATTCTGTGGTTTCAGAAACATAGTAGTAATTGAATAAACAGCATCTGCCCTCTACTGAGCACTTACTGTATGCCAAATGCCTTGCTAGACACTTGACAGATGTTTTTCTTCCTACTTAATCCTGTCAGCCCTAATAGGGCAGAAATAATGGCCCCATTTTACAGATGAGGAAACTGAGGTTTGGAGAGGTAAAGCAGCTTTGCCTAAGGTCACCTGGCCTTTAAATGGCAAAGCTGGTATTCAGACCGAGGCCGTTGACTCCAGACGTGTGCCTGTAACCCCTAAGCCACATCAGCTCCTAGGAGATAATTCAGTATTTTCAGAATCTGCTTTTAGGTCCTGTTCTCTCCATTTCCCAGCTCCCCTGACATTCCCTTTCTGCCTACAGGTCTCCTTGGTGCTCTCGGCTCTCCAGGCCGGGAACAAAGGAACCCAGGCATGTATTACAGCTGCCACCGCTGTGTCTGGGATCATTGCCGACCTGGACACCACCATTATGTTTGCAACAGCGGGGACGCTAAATGCAGAGAACAGTGAGACCTTCGCAGACCACAGGTACGTGGGGGTCCTGGACGGGGAGAGGTTCAGGCTGGCCTGCCCCTGAAACTCATGATCGACTTGGAGACGCCACCTGGGAGCCAGAAATGTAGTTATCTGTTTTGATTTCAACAAGATGCACAAGTTGGGAAAGTGAACCATGTAATCAGAATAAGCCCCCTCTGCCAACTGTAAACACAGTGTCGTGGTTCGAGCTTTGCCTTTGACAGCCTTAAATCCAGCCTGCTACAGCAAAGGACGGCTTTTAGACCTGCCACATTCTGAGCCAGAAAGCTGTTCCTCGAACTGCTGGCCAACCCCAGCAGGACTGGGAATGGCGGGGGCAGGCCTATTTCGCTTAAACTCTGTCTGCTGAGCTTGGCCTGAGCCTCTCTGTCTGCTGCTCGGGACCCCTGAAACCTCGCCACGTGTCCAACACCTTTCTTCCCCTCTGCAATCCAAGGGCTGGGCTAGGGAGGCGGTTCCCAGAGCTCTGCTGTCCCTTCCCAAGCCCAGCCTCTGATCCTGAACAAGGTGCCCCAGCCCACATGTCCTCACAGTCACTGAGACTGTGAAGTATTTTAAGGGACAGCAGGAACCGCAGAAAAGAAGCTGACCTTTTGTTGAACTATAGGGCTTGGGAACGGAGCTGGGTGGTGGGCCTGCCTCTTTCACTGAAGTTTTCGTGTCAGTCGGCTATGTGAATGAATACTGGCTGACTTTCTTCTTGTCCCCCCAGTTTTGCATTTGTGAAAGATGAGAGTCCCTTGGTAAGGGGAGGTGTAACACAGCACTTGTCTTCTTCAAAGCCCTTTAACAAAAGCCCCATGCGAGGAGGGATTTCTTTTCTTCTTGAAGTAATCAAGCTTTGCCCTCTGTCTCTCCCCCTCTCCCCTGCCCCTCCTGGCTCTCTCAGGGAGAACATTCTCAAGACAGCCAAGGCCTTGGTGGAAGACACGAAACTACTCGTGTCAGGAGCTGCGTCCACTCCTGACAAGCTGGCCCAGGCGGCCCAGTCCTCAGCAGCCACCATCACCCAGCTCGCAGAAGTGGTCAAGCTGGGGGCAGCCAGCCTGGGCTCCGACGACCCCGAGACCCAGGTACCAGCAGGGCCTGGGAAGTGCGTCCTCCTGGTCTTTCCCACGAACGCTGCACACTACGCCTCAGAAGCGGCCTAAGGCAGAACAGGAACTTTTGAAGTAGACAATGTGTGTGCGAGTATGTCTGGTTTGAGGAACCGGTAGGAGGCAGTCATCCAAGCGAGGGAGTGGCACAGACCGTGGTGGTGGCCATGGGGATGGAGACAAGCTGAGGGATTTGAGGAGAGTCTAGAAGGAAGGCTTGGCCTGGCCTGGGGAAGGCTGGAGCACGGCATGCCTGAGGGAGGGGGAGGAGTGAAAGGCGGCTCCTTGTGCCCTGAAGGGAGAGCTGGTGCGGGCAGGGAGGTGGAGGTGATGGAAGTGCTGGAGCCACACGCAGGTAGAACTAGTGAGTGCGTTTGAGCCTGCCCAGGCACAGGGCTGTGGGTTCAGGGACTGCTGCCATAGAGATAGCGACTGCAACCACATGAGAGGAAAAGCCAGGGTGGTCAGGGCAGAGCCCGGAGGAATCCAGCATTTCGGACCACATTACGGTGCAAGTGGCGCAGGAGACCGAGAAGCAGCAGCAGCTGCGGGGAGGAAAGCCGCAGGCGTCGTGTTGCCAGGATGGAGTGTTTCAACCCATCAGAGATAGTGAGAGTCAAGAAAGAGGGAAGTCTGGGAAGGTTATTGGCCCGTTCCAGTAACCACGGAGTGCCATCGAGGACGTTGCGGTCCCCAGCTGCCTGTGTGGAGTGGTGGCGCAGCAGCCAGACGGGGGTGGGGAAATGAACACAGCACCTGTAGATGGCCCAGGTGAGAACTTTGGTTCTCAAGGAAGAGAGAGAAGAACTGGTAGGCTAGGGAAGGACCCTGTGCTTCTGTGACCTCTGCTTCTGATATTTGGCAATTTCATCGAGATCACCTGCATGTTCCTTGGTCCCCTTCCCAGACCATTGTTCCTCAAGGACGGTCACCACAGTGTGCTCATCTTTGAAACCTGCACACCCAGCACAGCTCCTGGCACATAGTGGCTACTGGCTACTGAATGTGTTCACCTATTGTTGAACTAACAGCCAACAAAAGTCATTAATAAATGGATGATGCCTGTTCCCAGAGCGCAAAACTTAAAAAGCAAAACAAAACAAAAAACTCTGTTCTCTCTATTCCCAGAACCATGAAATGCCAAGCACTTCAGTTTTCACTCCTTAAACCATTCTCAGTAAACTAGTCTGTCTGGACAAACCTGGTTAGAAACCCCCTGCCATTCAGTGCTGCCAGGAGATGCAGTGATTGTGCTGCTTCAACTTGAGGCCACCGCCTCGTTCCCTCACGGCAAAACCCTTCCCTCCCTGACTCCCATGAGTGGAGCAGAGCTCCGAGAGGAAACATTCCTTATGCTACCATTTCATCCTTTCTGTTGGATTTCTGATAACATCAGAGTTCAGATTAGCTGCCTTTTGGAATTCTAAGCGTTCACAAAAACCTCCGCTACAGGTGGCGGGCGCCTGTAGTCCCAGCTACTCGGGAGGCTGAGCAGGAGAATCGCTTGAACCCAGGAGGCAGAGGTTGCAGTGAGCCGAGATCACGCCATTGCACCCTTAATACGTTTTCACATCGGAGATCCCAGTTTATCTTCAAAACAATTTAATGAGGTAGATGGGGCTAGCACGCTCATTTCACTGTGGGTGAGGAGCCAGAGCCACACACACAGCACACACAGGCATGGCATAGTGTGGAGGTTAAGACCGTGCCCTCGTGCTCACCAGACTCTGAATCCCAAGTCTGCCACTCCTAGGCTCTGGGAGTGTGGACAGAAGGATTGTGGTTCCCACTTGAAAAGGTGGTGGCAAGGAGTAAATGAGATAATGTGTGTAGAGTGCTTGGCTCAGCGCCTGAACACTGCCCTCAGTAAAGGGAAAATGCTTTTATTATTATAGAAATAGGAGTTACTGGAGCTACTGGATTGGGAACACTTCAATGCAATGCCCAGTATTGTGTAATGCCCATCTAGACCTGGTACTTTTCACTCTAAATCCAGCACTTTGAAAAGATGATCTGTGGTCTCTGTGAAATTAGAAAAGCAAACACAGATAATGCATCACATCCAGGTTTATGTGGGAACATACCTGCATCTTCATTCCACAAGTATTTACTGAGTACCTGCTGGGTGCTCGTCCCTGTTACAAGTGTGAAACAAAGCAGAAGTCCAGGCTGAGCCTCCTGGAGCTTTCATTCAAGTTGAGGGAGAAGACAGATGACTTATAAGTGAATAAATGATAAAATAATTCCACCTACTGTGATAAGTGCTGTAAATAAAACGGCAACCTGACAATTTCAGCAATTGTGGGAATGGGCCCTTAGCTGAGGGATCGGGAAAAGCCTCTGAGGACATGACATTTGAGCTGAGGCCCAGTTAGAACAGCGAGCAAAGGCCCTGAACAGGAATGAGTTGAGATTTCCCATGGAGAAGAAGACAGGCCGACCTGTGTGCCTGCAGCAGAGCACCCTCATAGCCAGAGAGTTGGGCAGGGCTGCTGTGGGACCTTGAGGTCCGGGGTCAGCTGGGGATTTTTACTCAGTGTTCAGGGTGCCAGTTAGGAGTGAGTGGTGTTGCCTCTCTGGTGTCCTTCGTGCTGTCAGAGGCAGCTCATCTGCCAAGTTGCTGTCTAGGAGATTTTACATAAGCTGCACGTTTACACCTGACTTCTCCGTTCTGGCTCGGCTTCAGCCTCCCCTGGGCAGCTTTTCAAAGTCCTGAGACCTGTATCAGAATTGCCAAGGGTCGCTTCCCAGGAGGTCTGCCATGCTGCAGAGTTGAGACTGTCTTTCTCTCATTCCCTGTGCCCTGGCCTGCCCTCAGGCTGCATGCCTTGGTGAAGCCCGCAGCTGACATCTTGGCGCCTGCTCACCTGGGCTCGGTGCTCTCTTTCAGGTGGTTTTGATCAACGCCATCAAAGATGTAGCCAAGGCCCTTTCCGATCTCATCAGTGCTACCAAGGGAGCTGCTAGCAAGCCAGCGGATGACCCTTCCATGTACCAGCTCAAGGGGGCTGCCAAGGTAGAGTGGGGCACTGGCTGGGGACGAGCACCTGAGTTCTCTTCTCACTTAAAGGAAAGCATAGCATGCGATCCACAAGTAAAAGCTCATAGCATGCGATCCACAAGTAAAAGCTCATAGCATGCGATCCACAAGTAAAAGGAGTAGGGGCTGAACCTGAGACACTGCGCTGTCTGAGTTCATTCTTTCTTCCTGTGCAGGTGATGGTGACTAATGTCACCTCCCTCCTCAAGACTGTAAAGGCGGTGGAGGATGAGGCCACCCGGGGCACCAGGGCGCTTGAGGCCACAATTGAATGCATAAAGCAGGAGCTTACGGTAAGGAGCCAGCAGTTACCTCCCTTGGGTACCAGAGTCCCACAGCTGACCCAAGTCAGGGCTCATTTGAGGTTTTTTACCAATGAGGTTTTACCTAAAACACCTGAACTGAGAATGCCCCTTCACCTGCCTGCTGGTAGTTTTATATAATTGAGACCCCATGTGTCACTGAGTTTGGCTGGGATTGATGTGTCATTGTAATCAAGGAGTTAATTGAAATGTATCACTTAGGACTATTCAGGTTTAGTTCCACTAAAACTATAGCACAAAATCAAAGCCTTGTCAACAATTCCTGGAAAAAAGGAAAGTCAGTATGACGGCGCTTATCTGGAGCATTAATCCTGTGAACAGTGCACAGCCTCTTTTGATGCACATTGCTCTTGGTACCCGCACACATGCGGAATTGGAAGTCTGCCATTTGCTATTGGAAAAGCCTGGAAGCCTTTACCTGAGACACTTCCCTTGAAAATCCAGCTTCCTTCCGTTGGAGTCATCTGACCTAAGAGAAATTGACCTTGTTCTTTTCTGACTTGTTCCAGCATTGCAGAGTTAAGGACGTTCTGGAGTCACTGCAATGTGGATGATACCTGCTGTTCTTATGATCCCACAATGGTTGTGGATTGACTCATTCTAATCCCCACACACACAGAAATATGCCGAAAATGAGTAGCTTCAAACAGATTTCTGTTTGATAGGAGGTCTGATCACAGATTCAACTTTTTAGGGGAAGAGGGATACCTGCCTTTGCTGCCAATTGTTCTGCACCTTTAAAGGGTCACCTGCAAAGGCAACCCGAGAGCACTAGAAACAATAGTAGAGCAGTTCCGCAGGGTTTGGGTGACGAACTTGGGTTTTCTTGTCATATCGTTAATGAATCTAGCCTTGACGGATGTTGCGCTCAGTTCATGCTTTAAAGGAGAAACTAAAAAACACAGGAGTAACTGAAAAACATGGTGCCATAAGTATTACTTTCTGGCACTCGCCTGGCTGCACAGGTTGAGTGTTTGCTATCAAAATCCAGACACAGCTCCTTTTTTGTTTTTTGTTTATTTTTAATTTTTGTGGGTACAGAGTAGGTGTTTATACTTAGGAGTTACATGAGATATTTTGATAACAGGCATGCAATGCATAATAATCACATCAGGATAATTGGGGTATCTATCACCTCAGGCATTTATCCTTTGTGTTACAATCCAATTATACTCTTTTAGTTATTTTTAAATGTACAATTAAATTATTTATTACTGTAGTTACTCTCTGTGCTATCAAATACTAGGTCTTATTCATTCTATTTTTTGTACCCATTATTTCTCCCCACTTTCCCACCCGCAACCTCCCACCTCCCTACTACCCTTCTCAGCCTCTGGCAACCATCCTTCTACCCTCTATCTCCATGTGTTCAATTATTTTAATTTTTGCTGTCACAAATAAGTGAGAACATGCAAAGTGTGTCTTTCTGTGCCTGGCTTATTTCAGTTAACATAATGACCTCCAGTTCCATCCATGTTGTTGCAAATGACAGGATCTCATTTTTTTTTTTTTTTCCTATGGCTGAATAGTACTCCATTGTGTATGTGTACCACAGTAGCCAAGATTTGGAAGCAGCCTAAGTGTCCATTAACAGATGAATGGATACACATATACAGTGCTACACACACGCACACATATATAATATTGAAGAGATATCTGCACTCCCATGTTTATTGCAGTTTACTACATATATATAATCTTCGCTGTTGTGAATAGTGCTGCAGTAAACGTGGGAGTGCAGATTTTTCTTCAATAAACTGATTTCCTTTCTTTTGTGTGTATACCTAGGAGTAGGATAGCTGGATCATAAAGTAGCTCTAATTTTAGTTTTTTGAAGAATCTCCAAACTCTTCTCCATAGTCGTTGTACTAATTTACATTCCCACACACACTGTACGAGGGTTCCCTTTTCTCCACATCCTTGCCAGCATTTGTTATTGCCTGCCTTTTCGATATAAGTCATTTTAACTGGGGTGAAATGATATCACATTGTAGTTTGATTTGCATTTCTCTGATGATGAATGATGTTGAGCACCCTTTCATCTGCCTGTTTGCCATTTGTATGTCTTCTTTTGAGAAATGTCTATTGAGACCTTTTGCCCATCTTTTGATCAGATTATTAGATTTTTTCCTATAGAATTGTTTGAGCTCCTTACACAGGCTAGTTATTAACCCGTTGTCAGATGGGTAGTTTGCAACTATTTTCTCCCATTCTGTGGGATGATTGTTTCTTTGCTGTGCAAAAGCTTTTTAACTTGATGTAATCCCATTTGTCTATTTTCATCAGCTAGAGTATTCTGGAGTAAATGTTTTTTTCCTTCAGCACTTTAAATATGTCATGCCACACTCTCCTGGCCTGTAAGTCTTCCACTGAGAAGTCTGCTGCTAAGCATGTTGGAGTTCCATTGTGTGTTATGTGTTTCTTTTCTCTTGATGCTCTTGGGATCCTTTCTTACCCTTGACCTTTGGGAGTTTGATTATTCGACTCCTTGAGGTGGTCTTCTTTGGGTTAAATCTGGTTGGTCTTCTCTAACCTTCTTGTACTTGAATATTGATAGCTTTCTCTAGGTTTGGGAAGTTCTCTTTGCATAAACTTTCTACCCCATCTCTTTTTCTACCTCCTTTTTAAGGCCAATAACTCTTAAATTTGTCCTTTTGAAGCTATTTTCTAGATCCTGTGGGCATGCTTCATTATTTTGTATTCTTTTTTTGTCTCCTCTATGTTTTCAAATAGCCTATCTTCAGACTCACTAATTATTTCTTCTGTGTGATCTGTTCTGCCATTAAAAGGACTCTTATGCATTCTTCAGTATGTTAATTGCATTTTCAGCTCCAGAATATCTGCTTGATTCTTTTTAATTATTTCAATTTCTTTGTTAAATGTATCTGATAGGATTCCGATTCCCTCTTTGTGTTATCCTCAATTTGAGTTTCCTCAGCACAGCTCTTTTGAATCCTTTGTCTGAAAGGTCACACATCCCCAGGATTAGTCCCTGGTACCTTATTTAGTTGATTCGGTGAGGTTATGTTTTCCTGGATGCTTATAGGTGTTCATTTGTGTCTAGACATTGAAGAGTTAGGTATTTATTATAGTCTTCACAGTCTAGGCTTGTTTGTACCCGTCTTTCTTGGGAAGGCTTTCCAGGTACTCAAAGGGACTTGGATGTTATGATCTAAGCCATATCTGCATCAGGGGGCACACCAAGCTCAGTAACACTGTAGTTTTTGCAGACTCACAGAGGTACCACCTTGATGGTCTTGGATAAGATCCAGAAGAATTATCTGGATTACCAGATAATTACTTTCTCCCAAACAAATGGAGTCTCTCACTCTGTGCAGAGCCTCCTGAAGCTAGGGATGGGGTGGCACAGGCACCCCTGTGAACACAGCCTCTGACATGCATAGGCAGGCCTAATGGTGGGGATCGAAGAGACTTGAAATTTGGAGCTATCCTGGGAAACTACAGACACATGGGTTATTCTAAGTGTACCGGTGTGATTTAAAATTCACCCAGAGGCCAAGCGTGGCGGTGCATGCCTGTAATCTCAGCACTTTGGGAGGCTGAGGCAGTAGGATTGCTTGAGCCCAGGAGTTTGAGCCCAGCCTGGGCAATATAGGGAAACCGTATCTCTACAAAAAATTAAGAAGTTCGGTGGGTGTGGTGGCATGAACCTGTAGTCCCAGCTACTCAGGGGGCTGAGGTGGAAGAATCACTTTAGCCCAGGAGGTCGAGGCTCCTGTGAGCCGGGCTCACTGAATTTTATGCCGGCTGAATAAAATTCACCCAGATCGTGGGTTTCCATGCAACACGTGGCATGAGGACCACATTAGTGTGAAGGACTCTGCGTGTGGCCTTCATTCCACTTAACATTCAAGGGTGAAGTGGGGATTTGGGATCTTAGACTGCTTAATTGCAGCTGCCCATTTTCAGGGGGCAGTGATGTTTGACAGTGGTTGGCATTCTATGGGATACCAACTGAGCCCGCTCTTCTGCATCAGGGAAGCCTTCCTTGCTGAAACATGGTTGCCTATGGCTGAAGACAGGGCAGCCCCACCTAGGCTAGGGGCCCTCATGTAGGGACAGATGCACATTCAGCACACATCCAGGGTACCAGTTGCTCATGTTAGAGAGCCAGAACAGATGAGCATGAAGCAGAAATGGGATATTGACTTACCATGATGAATTTATTTCAGCCTCTGTAAAGGGGGTGGGTGGGTAGATTGCTAAATAATTCACAGTGTCACCATGGCACACTCGACATGAACACCTCTGCACAATTATGCAGTTATATTTATAAGACAGGCTAAGAATAGAAGGAACTGATGCTTCATTTCCCCCAACCTCACATCCCCTTAGAGAGAGAGAGGTGAGTCCTGAGTGATCCGGCCAGGTCAGTCCTACCCTGAAACCAGCACTGGGACTGAGAGTTTATGGAAACTGCCAAAGCACCAGCAGGGATGGGGGAAGAGAACTATGAAGCCATGCAACAACCTTTCACAGGATGGGTAGTGTGTAAATATTGGGTGTCAGTTTCTGCAGACCAACAGGTTAACACTCTACATGCGTCTCCCTCACCATATTGTTCCCGTGAAGGACAAGAGGTTTGTCCGTGAGAATCTTAAAAACAAGAACCATATTACTGTACTCAGATTTCTAATTTCCTGCCATGCGACAGTTTCTTCCAGTTACTGGCTCAGATTTCAGACACAAGCTACAGCCTGGTTGGAGAAGAATAAATTATTTTTTTCTTTTTCTTTTTGATTTTTTTAACCTCTCTGTTTCTGACTTCCAGTTGTTCCAGTCAAAAGATGTACCTGAAAAGACATCATCACCTGAAGAATCCATAAGGATGACGAAAGGCATCACCATGGCGACAACCAAAGCCGTGGCAGCTGGAAACTCGTGTAGACAGGAGGACGTGATTGCTACTGCCAACCTGAGCCGGAAAGCCGTGTCAGATATGTTGACGGCTTGCAAGGTAAAGGCCTTGGCATTGTTTTGGATGCATAGATGATTCTCTGTCATGACTGGGTTGCTTGGTATAGTCTGAAAAAGGGGAGGGGCTCAGAACCTTAAACTTTGTAATAAAAATGCACACACGGCCAGTTGTGGTGGCTCATGCCTGAAATCCCAACACTTTGGGAGCTGAGACAGGAGGATCGCTTGAGACCAGGAATTTGAGACCAGCCTGGGCAACATAGTGAGACCTCATCTCTTAAAAAATTTTTTTTTAAATAACCAAGTGTGGTGGTGTGCACCTGTAGTCCTAGCTACTCAGAAGAGTAGCTATAGCAGGAGGATCACTTGAGCCCAGGAGTTCAAGGCTGCAGTGAGCTATGATTATGCTGCTCCACTCCAGCCTAGGTGACAGAGCAAAACCCTGTCCCTTTAAAAAAAAAAAAAAAAAAAAAGCACGCTGACTATGGCATATGCACCAGCCTGTGGGAAATGACTCTGTAAGGCAGTTTTGTGTTTGAGAGGGGATGGAGTCAGCCCTGCTGGCCCTAATCCTCCCACTTCGTTCTAGTTCTTCCTAAATAGGCAGGAGGCCTTTTTGCAGAGTGTGGTGGAGGCCTCTCCAAGGGTGGTGGATAGGGATTGCAGAACTTGGTTCCAGCTCCTCCAAGTGGAAACTGTTCGCTCTTCTGCTGGACCCTTTCTTACCTCCATAGGTCAGCCATTGTGCACTAGGAGAGGTGTTGCCGTCCCTGGTGAGGAAGTGAGTTGGAGGAATACAGCAGAACCTGGGGAGCTACTTTGCGCAGTCTGTGCTAGACATCTTGGGAAAATTCCTCTGCTCCTTGGGTAGATAGTTGGAGCAACTGCCCTGAGCCTGTGTTTGGTGAGGGAGCTGTGGAGACCCAGGGCCTGGAACTTTTATTTTTGTTCTGTTAGGAAAGTGAACTGTAAGAGCCCCCATCCCAGGTCTTCACCCTTCTAGGGACAGCCTTGCCCCCAGGGACTCTAACTTCTGCTCTGCGATCAATTGATGATCCCCTGCCATGGTGAGTGAGGGCGAGCATGGACCCAGAATTGAAGACCTGCTCCTACAGCATGGGGTCTGAGGGAACAGAGCCATTCTTTGTGGTAAAGTGAGTTCAGCTAGAGTTGCTGCTGCAAGATCCAACTCTTACATCTTGGTGGCTCCTCAGAAGGAGAGGGAGGTAAAGAAGGGGGCGATGAGGGAATTTGTGTGCAAGGGCCCAACCCTGGGAGACAGTACCACATTTACGGGACCCCTGGGTGTGACGGAGGGTGCAGAGAAGAGGGTGGGCTGGAAGAAACAGGGCTGGAAAGACTCCACTTTCACAAAGGACCGAGGGCTGCTAGATCAGGGAGTTAGGACTTTCTCTCTCTCTCTCGAGGCTGCAAGTATTGGCCACTTTGATATGCTCGATGGAGTCCACCTACCAGAAGTGATAACTGCCAAAGGGGTTACATCCTCAATCAGTAGTGTTTACCTAGCAAGATAAGGCCTGCGTGCATCGTAGTGTACACACACGGCACCTCAAAATTTTAGAAGGGCTGTCATGGATATTCTGTCATTTGATCCCATATGAGAAAGGCGAAAGTAATGATTCTGTTTGTCACATGATGAAGTGGGCTCAGAGAGAGAAGTGGCATGACCAAGGTCACACAGCTATTTACTATCAGAACCAGAACTGAAATTGGCTCGCCTGAGTCCTCAGCCACTCTGCTTCTGCTACTCAGGGCCTCCCAGATGTAGTGCTCAAGGTCGCTATGGTTGATGGGTGACAGACGCTTTTGTCCCCAAGCTACAGACATGAACCGGGGAAACTGAACAGAAAAAAAAACCATGATTAAATGGTCTTTTTAAAGGGAATGCAGCTCAGATGTTTCAATCTCTCCTAACATGTGCTCCCCTGTTTTCCGGGGAGGAGCTCAGGTAAGAGCAGTGTGGGTGCTGTTTGGCCATCCTCAGCTCCCCTCTGTCATCTTGGCCCCAGGTCACATTATCTGGGCTTTGCAGGACAAGGTAGCAGCCAGAGCGCTGAAGCCTGAACGTCAGCTTCACCCACCAAAATCAGACTCGACAGGAGTCACTGCTGAGCCCTGATGCTCCTGTGAGGATAGGACTGACTTAGCGAACTTACTAACATTTCTGCTTCCCTTGGTCTCCAGTATCCCTCACCCCTTTGCAAAAGGAAATGAGGTCTCTGGCTGAAAGGGAGTACATGCAATAATGCATGGACAGGAAAACTGGGGGTACTGAGTGGTAGTCAAGACAGAAGCCTTACATGCCAAGCAGAAGGGCCTAGTCGCCCTAGTCCAGCTCTGCCTTTTCCCTGGCTACCCTACTCAGCCCACACACAGAGGGGCAGAAAATTACATACTGGCTCATCTTAGAATGGAAGGATTACTGCAGTTCCTTAGGCAGAGAGAAAGACTTACCTAAACCCTAAGTTAATTCTCATGGATATTTCTTTCTGGTCTTACTTTCATGTGCACACGTGTATATTAGATGTAATTTTATATCTACTATTATGATTAATGTTATAAAGCTATTTCTGTGTGGCTATATTGCTGACTTTTTAATGACTACAAAGTACCTTTAATGAATATTATCTTCCCACTGTTGACAGATATTTAGGCTGTCTACATTTTTAAAAAATCATGAACTTTACTACAGTAAACATCTTTGGGCATATCTGTTTTTTTCTGTGCTGTGGTTATTTCCTTAGGCAAGATTCCCAGAAATAGAATTAGTGGGTCCAATAGTATAAGAGTTTAATTAGTGCCAGATTGTTCTCCCAAAGGGTTCTACCCAGTTACAGAGCCCCCAGCAGTGCACGCAAGCACCTCAGCTCCACCTCACCCACTCCCTGCACAGGGCCTTGCATATAACCTGCTGGAAGTGACTCTGAGTAGCCTCTGGGGCCTGTGTCTTCCCACAGTGTTGTCTCATCAAACAGATGCGGGGCGTTGTGCCTCTCCGTTCGCGGCACAGGGGTATGAGGATGAATAACAAGTGATGGTGGGTGGCTGGGAGCATGGCTCTTGGTTCCTGCCTCTGAGCCCATTAGTCCTCAGATGAGGAAAACCTAGCTCATACATAACATGCTGGCCATGAGAATTAGCCCCACTCTGTCCAGGGATTGGGGGTAAGTCAAGGCAGGAGCCCAAGGTATTCCCATCAGCACTCCTGTTCCTAGGAAGAGGGGCTTGAGTGGATAAAACATGGATCCTGGTCTTCGCCCTCAGCCTTTACCTTTTGTCCTAATGTGTGATTTGTGTTTGTCCTGATTAGCGATATTTTTGTAGTTTTATGTATTTCTGCAAGCCCCTCAGTTTCTTTCCAGAGGGAAGCTGTAGAAGGAAGGGGTAGGGTTGCTAGGTTTAACAAATAAAAAAATAGGGTGTCCCATGCTTGCTAAAATTTTTTTTTCATTGATTATCTGAAATTCCAATTTAACTGGGTGCATTTTATCTGGTGACTCTGAATGGGTATCCCTTCAGAAATGATGTAATCATGAATGACTCAAGTTAGCAGGTCATAAGTACAAGAAAAAAGCTCAAGATGCTCTGTTAAGCATGTGTGCTGGTTTGTGTATCTCGGCTTTTGTATAATATGAGATGAGTTATGGTGCCTCTAGGGTACTGGGGAGTTCGCTATCTGGAGTTTCCCAGGAGCTAGAGGGCTCGGTCACAGAGGCCTCACTGACTGTAGCATGGTCAGGCCCAGGGGTGAGAGCCTGGGCTTCATTAGCCTGTGAGCAGAGAGGGGCTTTCAGGACCCCTTAAGCTGCTAAAGAGAGGCAAGGCTGACCCTAGGTCAGTACGTCTCCAGCTGTAAGCACTGATCATGAATCTTGCTGGATGTTTTTGTGCATGTGGAATTTTTTGCATTTCAAAAAAATGTGGCGTGGGAAAAGGAGGAACAGAGGTTCAGATTGAGCTGTTTCTATCATCTGGCTGCAGGGCACTAACAAAGTCTTCGCACAGACTGCATCCGAGGGCCTGCTGTGGGCAGGTGGGAGGTGGCAGGAGGATGTGGAGGAGAGATACCTCTTCTGTCCAGAGAGTCAGGGCAGTTTCTCGAGGTCACCAGGGTTAAGGTCTCCTGCCTCTGAGTCTGGGACTGCCCAATACTGCTGGCTTTTCCCATGTTAAGATTTCAACATTCCTTTGTCTCTCCAGCAAGCATCCTTCCACCCCGATGTCAGTGACGAGGTGAGAACCAGAGCCTTGCGTTTCGGGACGGAGTGCACCCTCGGCTACTTGGACCTCCTGGAGCACGTCTTGGTGGTAAGAAAGCGCATGAGTCAGGGTTGGGGAGTAGCTATATCCCCTCTGCTGCCCTGGCTGATTGGAATTATGCTTTCCTTGGGAGGACCTCTCAGAGTCCTGTCCAGTGCCACTGTGAGGCTGGGACTGGATTGAACTGGAATCTCCCCTGGTGCACTGATCCAGCACACTGAGCTAAAAAGTGCAGTCTGGATGAAGTTGCAGTTAGAATTCAGGAAAGCCCAGTTCTCTTGTGCACCTGAAAGGCAGGATTAGCATGTAAAAGAGGAGGGAGCAGAGTAAGTGGGTGGGAGGCCAGTGCCAACCTAAAAAAGTATCACGAGGTCTTGTTAGGAAGCCCCCCAGTACATCCTGCAAGGACACAGAAGGCTTCTGACAGAGCCATGCCAGCCTCCGTGGCATGTTAGGGAGGCTGCCATTGCTACAGGTGACCCACCAGCCCTTCACAACTTCCTCCCATCCTCGAATGAACGGCTTAGATCCCATCGAGAATGACTCCCCCAGCCTAGTGTGCCCAGTGTGGAGCTGGGTTAAGAAGGCATGAGCAGAAGACACCAAGCAAGGGTGTAGATGGTCATGGCAGGTGGGCTGCCCACGTGGGAGCCTCAGTTTGTGCAGTTCCTAATGAGACTTGACTCGCTACAGACTCTAAGGACCAAACCACGGAGCACCAAGAAGTCTCTACAGTGTGCATCTGTCTCTGTTGAGTTCAGGAGCCATGTAGAGAACCATGTAAGGTCTAGGGCAGGCCTCAATAGTCAGGGACACCCCTAGAAGAGAGTTGATGATGTCTCCCCTGCATCACTGCCCTTGCTCTTACCAAACCTAACAAAAGAGATCCAACAGGCCACCTTTAGATACATAATTCACATATCTAGAGGAGGAATGCCAAGCCCTTCATTTGCTGGGCATTCCCAAGTTTTCTCATTCTGTCCTTGTGCAGCTGTGAGGCGTATAGGCCAAAGGAATGATCCGAGACCCAGAAAGCTTGTCCCTTGGTTGAAGTCACCCAGCTATTCAGCAACAGAGCTGGATCCAAATCTCAATTCTTACTATTCCCAGCTCTGTACATTTCACTGCCTCCTTCTTAGAAATAAATTATCGGCTGATGCTAAACGTTTTAGGTCATTTAAGGGATCATTATTTTTATTCTTTATCCAGGTAACTGTGGTCAATTCTGAAGTTCATTTTCTGAGAAAGTAGCCAGTCTGGGGTTACTAACATTGAGCTCGCAAAGTCTGAACCCTTGTGAATAGAGATCAGTGTATCATATGTAGCCAAGGAAAGACATCTTAGCCAGTCAGCATTCACGAGCAAGAGCCTCCAGCTAGACACTGGAGATTTAGTTAAAGTGTTCAGTCTGTAAGTGTGCCTAGCAGGAAATTCAGGTTAAAGAGAACACCAGCAAGGCTTTCCAAAGACCTCTTTTTCGTTATGGAACAATATATTCTGAGTCATATAGAACCTTGTTATAACTAAAAATTGGACAATAGGATGCAATCAGTAGATTTTTAGAAGCCTCAGGTTCAAATCCTGGTTCTGCCACGTAAGTAGCTACATGGCCACTGTCTTGTCTGGGGTACCGTTTCCTCAGATGTTAAACAGGCCGTTTATTAAGGATGAAATGAGCATGTCTGGAAACCCAGGGCTTTGTGGCCAAGCTAACATTTGCTGAATGCCTTATTGAAATCTGCCAGGCGTGGTGGCTCACGCCTGAATCCCAGCACTTTGGGAGGCTGAGGCTGGTGGATCACTTGAGGTCAGTAGTTCAAGACTAGCCTGGTCAACATGGTGGAACCCCATCTCTACTAAATATATAAAAATTAGCCAGGCGTGGTGGTGGGTGCCTGTAATCCCAGCTACTCGGGAGGCTAAGGCAGGAGAATCGCTTGAACCTGGGAGGTAGAGGTTGCACTGAGTCAAGATCACACCACTGCACTCCAGCTTGGGCGACAAAGCAAGACTCCATCTCAAAAAAAAAAAAAGAAGTCTGCTACTGGGAAGGTGCCATTTCTGGCTAGTGGATGGTACTTGCTGACGGTGGCCTTGCAGTAGCAGTGCCCTCTGCCTCCTAAATGGGACCTCTCCCCCATGCTCCATTTCTCCTTATTTTTCCTCTCTCATGCTTTTGCTTTTGTCTTATTCATTTTGGGGGAAGGGAGGAGATACAGGGGCCCTCGTATTTCTATTTCATCACTTCTCCCCAGTTCCATTTCTGATTTGAAGCAGATTTTTTCCAGCACCTGTGCAGCATTGATAATGTACATGATGTCTGTGGGTCCAGGCCCTGCACACATGGGCCTCAGGTTGGCGATCTGTACCTTGGCCCTTGGTGAGTCATTTAACAAGAACCTCACTGTGTGGGGTCTGCCTCCAGCTTTATGTCTGACACATACACAGGCCTGGATGCAAATGGAATGAAGGTCTCCCCTTTCACTCTCCAGCAAAAATACAGCTTATTTTGGGGAGAGGAATTCTGTCTGCGTAAGGAAGGGCAGGTGCCAGCACTTGTGTTAGGGAGAAGTTTCTCTCAGGGGAAAGGATAATGGAGCTCTAACAGGGTCACCTCCCTGACCACATGCTGACTCTAAACCCTATCCCAGTATCCGGGAATAAGGTGTTGGATCTGCTCAAGTGTTTCCTTTCTCCTCACTTCCCTCTCCATGCCCACCTTGTTTGGGTGAGCAAAATAAGACAAGGCTGTCTTATCTATATGATATGGTGTGCATCTGTCTGAGGGGCGGGCAGATGGCTGGCCTCCGCCTGAGGGGAGGACGAGAGGTCCAGGATCTCTAGGAACATTGCAGAAGGTCTAGGAACACTCCCAGGCCACACATTCAGAGACTCCTGCTTAGTGGCCACTCAGTCGCTATGTCAGCATCAGCCCTGATGGTAAACGGCAGCTTTTTCTGTAACAGGAAGAAGGTCACTTGCTGCAGGGAGACCCAGCATCACAGGTCATTCAGGACGTTTCATCTCATGGAGGCTGGAGATTGGAAGGAGGAAGAGTGACCACTACTTTCTTTCCCAGGGCCTAGGCAAGAACAGATTGCACTTTGTGGCCAGACGTGCTTCTCTGGTGACCATTGACATTTTAGTTGATGATTTTCTGTTATGGATTCTTCCTTGTATTTTCTGTAGAATCAGGACTCTTTTTTTTTTTTTTTTTTTTGAGACAGAGTCTCGCTCTGTCACCCAGACTGGAGTGCAGTTGCCAGATCTCAGCTCACTGCAAGCTCCACCTCCCGGGTTCATGCCATTCTCCTGCCTCAGCCTGCGGAGTAGCTGGGACTACAGGCGCCTGCCACCTCGCCCGGCTAGTTTTTTGTATTTTTTTTAGTAGAGACGGAGTTTCACCGGGTTAGCCAGGATGGTCTTGATCTCCTGACCTCGTGATCCGCCCGTCTCAGCCTCCCAAAGTGCTGGGATTACAGGCGTGAGCCACCAAGAATCAGGACTCTTAAATCTTATATGTTACAAACTTGGGTGGTTGATATATCTGTTAAAAGCCTGCCAGCTGAGTTTCTTGTCCTCATTGTATATAATTATTGTCATTGTAGTTCGTCACTGTGGTAGAAATATCACTGTCCTAGTTCTCTAAGGCCATTCAGAGGTTTCTGGTAGCTGGTACTAAAATGAAATCACTAATAGAAAGAAAAGCTAAATGATAGTAAAACTATTCCTATAAAAGAAACAGAATCCATCTCATCTTTTGCAATAAGGATTTTCCCCCTTGAGACTGAAAAGATCCAAATATATTTGAAAGATAAAATTGTTCAAAGTTAGCAACTAAGTATGAGAAGCAATAGAAAGGAAGATTAAAAGTTACCTCCAAAGTTCTCCAGCTTCAAGATTAGGATCATGGTAATGCTATTGACAGAGCAAGACAGAAGAAAGGGAGATTGTATAGATAAAATCTATAAAATTTACAATATGCCTAAGTTTTATTAGGCACACTGTGCATTTGATACATTCTCTAGATGTAAAGATGGAGGAGGAGATAGAGTTCTAGTGCTGGCAGTTGAAGGCTTTTATTCATGTATATGGCCTTTTTTTTTTTTTTTGAGACAGAGCTTTGCCCTTCTTGCCCAGGCTGGAATGCAATGGCATGATCTCAGC
Source organism: Piliocolobus tephrosceles (assembly GCF_002776525.5). Lineage (NCBI taxonomy): Eukaryota > Metazoa > Chordata > Mammalia > Primates > Cercopithecidae > Piliocolobus > Piliocolobus tephrosceles. The sequence goes on along the minus strand of NC_045439.1, from coordinate 103,379,081 downwards.
TCACTGTAACCTCCGCCTGCCGCGTTCAAATGATTCTCCTGCCTCAGCCTCCCGAGTAGCTGGGATTACAGGCAAGCGCCACCAGGCCTAGCTAATTTTGTCTTTTTTGTAGAGATGGGGTTTCACCATGTTGGCCAGGCTGGTCTCGAACTCCTAACCTCAGGTGATCTGCCCACCTTGGCTTCCCAAAGTGCTGGGATTATAGGCATGAGCCACTGGGCCTGGCCAATACGGAGTTTTATTAAGAGCATACAGTACAGACATATAGAGTCAAGGCTAGATCTTGAGAAAACATGAATCAGTAGAAGCCAGGAAAAAAATTGGAGAAATAATGGAAAAAAGAGAACTTCAGAAATAGTCACTGAAAGAAGGGGAATACAGGAAAAAGACTTATCATTTGGGCTTTATGGTTGATGCATTAAGTCATTGTTTATTGTATTGACTTCCTTCCATAGACCACACAAAAGAAATATAAGCTAAGCACATAATGACCCCTGCCTTCAAGTAGCTCCTAATCCATTTATAGTCTAGTCAGTCTCACTCAGTGGTCTTGGTTGTTGTTTATAGAATGTTAAAGAGTAAAACAATCAAAGATAAAACTATCCAAAAAAAAAAAAAAGAATTCTCCCCCTTGAGGGTGACAAGTGCTGATGGCTCTGACATCCGAGGATGTGAATGAAATAGCATTATGTATGTATTTATTTACTCATTTGTTCATGTTCATGAATTTACTTTTGTTCCTTAAAAAGCAAGACAGTCTTTGAAGAGTATTTTCTAATAAAAAATATAGGCGGAAAACAAGCCTCTGTTTCTAGGGAATTATCATAAACATATAAAAAATACAAGTTCCTGGTGAAAAATTATAGAAATCCCCACAACAGTATTCAGTCACCTAAATTGTGGTAACATTGGTCACTGTTTTAGGGCTGCTGCCAAAAATAAGTTCCCATTCACACCATTAGCTTTAACTCCTAGAAATCTGGGTTAAAGTAAGGATAAGAAAGAGGAGTATTGTTTTACGCTGAGAGGCCTGCAAGCCCCAAGACTGACAGGCCAGTGCTGTATGAACACCCAATAAGAAATGAGGAAAAGGAGAATGCCCAAACCTGGTAAGTAGTGTTCATTTTCAGAGGGAATTCTAACGACAACCAGAAAATGAAAGCCAAATTGCCAGTCTAGAAAAGACATCAGAATTTTGTTGAAATTCTTTCTTAGGGTAGAAGAAAAGAATGTCTAGTAAAATGTGATTAGTTATTTGCAGGTGATAGATTTAAAAAGCAATTAAAAACTAGAGATTTTGATTCTCTCTGTCTGTCTCTCACTCACTCACTCACTCACTCACTCACTCACTCACTCACTCACTCACTCTGCCCTTCACTCTGTTCTTTGGTCTCTGCAGAAAGACTGTGTATGATCATATGACCATGGCCTCTCCATTCTGAAAAAGAGTCGACTTAAACCAGACTGTACCTGTAGATCTTAGGGTAGTCTTCTTGAAATGCTTGAAAAATTGATCCCTGTTTTTAACAATTTAAGGAGAATCGGTGGAGATTCCTGAGAGCTGAAGAAAGGTCAGATAATTGTTCATTTTTTATAAAAAGGGAAAGAGAAAATTCCAGAAATCAAGGTTTAGAGAAAGTGTCCAGCAATCTGCAGAAATAAGTTGAGGTTATTTTCAGGTGGTATGAGGAGAATCGGGGGTCCTCTTCAGTGAGTTGCTTTTCTGAAATCTCGGCACATGAAAATATGCATGAGTTGATGGTGTCCTCGCCTTGTTCGGTTATAATATCTAGAGCCAAGGATTCTTAACTTTTTTTGGCTGGTTTGTATATTTTAGTTTTTCTTTGGAAAATGCTTAAATAAATACAGAAACTAATAGCAGCATCTATGTACCCACCATCTATGATTGACTAATTTTGTTAACAGTTTGTCCTATTTGCTTCAGATGCTTATATTTTAAAGAAACATATCAGTAATAAAGTTTGTATCCATTCCCACTCCCATTCTCTCTTTCCCCCTGTTATAGATGCCAGTGACTGTCACGATTTCAGCGTTCTTCGTCTTTTGTGGGTCATGGGCCCCTTTGAGCTAAAAGCCCTGGGTCCTTTCTTGCCTTCTGCGACCATCATCAAAGAAACATCAGCACAGACACACAGAATGATCCTCAAACTGTTAAGAGGCGTCACAGACGCACAAAACCTAGTTAGAACCTTCTGGTATTTAGAGACTGCAAATGGAGAACCCCTGCCTGGGGAATCCTTTAGATAATTCAGTTAACTCTCAGCAAACATAGGATCTAATTTGGACAGAGCCATCTCCCCGCTGCCCTGAGAGCTGCTTTATGACGCTTTAGAGATGTCCATTTGAATGATGGTGGCCTCCTGCATTTGCTGTGTGCTGGTTGATCATAGAGGATTTGTATTGCAGGACAAAAAGCAGCTACTTTTGCCTCTGCAACTATCACAGTTCAGTATTTCTGCAAAACCACAGTTTGAGATCTTTGGCAGGGATAAAATTACCCTCATTTCCACTGGCAGAGCTTTAATTTGGATCTGTCTATTGTCTACTATCAGAAATCATGTTGACTTAATGGCAGAATAAAAATAGAACTCCTCTTCTCCTCGTTATCTAAAGCTCAGGTTCTTTATCGGGGCTGTTCCCTGTCTGCGGGCCGTCATGGTGTACGCTGCTCACCAAGGGTGCTCCTTTTAGAAACAAGTCTTTCATCATTCCACTTTGTGGGAATGTTGGTAGAAGTATGTGAACAAACATCCTTCCCTTGTCTTTAGCTTAGGGGAAAATCATTCAATCTTTTACCTTTAATTATGAGTGTCCCTACCATACCTTTAACCCTTTGCTTATTCGTGCTGTGTTGGCCACTTTAGAGAAACCATTTAACAATGCCTGTGGACTGCTTAGCTACTGAGATCCTGAGCCATAACTATTAATAACCTAGTAGTCATACAGCGTATATTGTTTCAGATAAATATGGTACAACCCTTTTGCAATTAAGTGGTGACAAATGCCACCATCTAAGTCTAGAGCAGTGGTTCACAACTATGGCCACATAGGAGAGTCACCCAGGGGAACTTAAAAAATTCTTATGCCCAGGCCACACACCGGAACAATTCTGTCAGTAGCTCTTTATGTATATATTAATTTATATAATCTCACCACAGCTCTACAAGGGAAGTCTGTTGTGGTCACTTAATAAACTGAGGCTTAGAGAGAGGATAAGTACCTGTACATTGACATTGACTCCTGAACCTACGCCTAACTAAATTGCCTGCCCACTGACTGTCTTGGAAAGTAAAAGGCATTTATCCCCCTTCCTTCTATTTCTCCATGGCTCTAGTGTTCTTTTGGAACTGGTCTAGGAAGCCGTCATAGTAGGACTTGTCCCAGTAATGTATTGGTCTGCTTTTCATTCATTAATTCATTTGTTCATTCAAAGGTCTGTGCTGAGTTCTTAGTATCTGCAGAATTATATATATATATGTGTGTGTGTGTGTGTGTGTGTGTGTGTATAGGCCCTAGTGTGAGAGAATGAGAATCACAGAGCAGCTGGAATCATCATGGAACAGTAGCAAATATGAAAGAAGTGTAAAAGATAATAAGAGGAGGGAGGATGAGGATAGATGCCTGTGAAGTAATGCTCAGAGATTATTGACTAATCCATTTGTGCATATGCATAATGTCATCTATACACTGCTGTGTCTAGGGCTGGTCATGGTGTAACCCATATTGACTCCTCTGATCTGTTTTTTTCTAAGCTTTCTCTATAGTCATGGTGCAAAGGGGTTAGTCCTGGGGTCTAAAAACCATCTTTCCAGATTCCTGAGAAACCCTATGCTACTACCCGGGCAGGGGAAAGGAGTGTGGGGCACCAAGAAGGGAATTAATATTTAATACATGTCTGTTGTGTTCCAAGCGTTGTGAGAAATACTGTCCATGTGTTATTCTTTATCTTTTTTTTTTTTTTTTTTTTTTTTTTGAGATGGAGTCTCGCTCTGTTGTCTAGGCTGGAGTGCAGTGGCGCAATCTCGGCTCACTGCAATCCTCCCACCTCGGCCTCCCAAAGTGCTGGGATTACAGGTGTGAGCCACTGTACCCAGCCAGAATGTTCTTAAAGTTTGGGTGATTTTCAGGTGCATGTGTGTGTGTTTTATGTACAAATAAAGGATAAATGAAGGTCCAAATAAAAGACAAGTGAGGACTTTTTCGTCTCCTTTGTGATCTTTAGGAGCTATGTCAGAAGGGACCTTAGAGGCGCCACTGGTTCCCAACGTTTTATTTCTCACACGGGGAGACTGAAACCCAGTGAGTCTTAAGCGTTTTCCACAAGATTCTGAAGTCACTCGGGACAGAGATGCAACTTAAAACCAGGCTGCCTGACCCCACATCCCCCAGGAGGAATGTGCTTCTTTCTTGTCTCAGTGGTTACTAACCCCCTCATGCCTCTGACTTGTTCTTCACCTGTAGATTCTTCAGAAACCAACCCCAGAACTCAAGCAGCAGCTGGCCGCTTTCTCCAAGCGAGTGGCCAGTGCTGTGACGGAGCTCATCCAGGCGGCGGAAGCCATGAAAGGTAGGCTGGAGTCTCATGTCTTGGTGGAGGGCAGCCCTTCCAGGCAGTGCTAATATAGCAGACTGCGCAGAGGAAAAGCACAGTCTGCACGGGCCTTTAGCTGGCAAATGCAGCTGGGAATAGAGTGAGGATTTTCTGCAAGCAAATGGGTTTAGAGTTAGCTTGAAAAAGTAACATCCTCCCTGAAGCAGGTCTTTTCTCTAGTCTTTGTATTAAGTGCTTCTACTTAAATGGTATCCTCCACCTAGAACTATTCACTTCCCTTAGGTGTCTCCCCATGTCTTTTTTCTCTGCATTTTCATTCATCAGGATATTTATTCTCCTTCAAATAATACTTCATGTTTTGAAAATGATGCTATCTGACAACATTGTTTGGACACCCTTTATGCTTACATAGAAGCAGTCAACTTACCTGGGAAAGGTCTTCTCACCAATTTCCTTTACTTTGAATTAAGATGAGGGGTCATTCCTCCTGGGTTCCAGGGAGAAGAGAATGGCAAATTCCTGTGTGACCTACAGCATAGTCTAGTGTCTCCTGAGGATGCTTACTTATATTCGTGAGCTTTAAGTTCAAAGTCAAAGCAAGGCTCAAGCCTTGGTCCATGAGATCATTTTTGAAGCTGCCTGGTGACTGCCCTGTGGTAGGGCCGTACACACAACTGATTTAGAAAACCAGGATTAGCACCCCCACCCCCATCCAGATGGCCTTTATGAGAGACGGAAGGAAGGTTCCTTAGGACAATGCAGGTCAGGCTCCTGGAGCCTTCATGCATGCAAATCCAGATATTGTTTGTAATTAAGCCAGTGCCCTGAGGTCTGCAGCTACCAAGAATCACTTTCTTTTGGACTGAATCTAGGAACAGAGTGGGTGGATCCAGAAGACCCAACTGTCATTGCAGAAACAGAGTTACTGGGGGCTGCAGCATCCATCGAAGCCGCTGCTAAGAAGTTAGAGCAACTGAAGCCAAGAGCAAAACCAAAAGTAAGTGTTCATTTATGGTTGGCTGTCCGGTGTCAGTGGGTTCTTCCAGTGGGTGGCTGTGAAATGGAGCTAGGAGTGCTGCAGGGAGCTTGACTCCTTATGGTCAGATTAGCAAGCGGAAAACCGGATCTACCTGCCTGGCACTACTTTAGAGTATGGGGAAAAAATGGCTGATGAGTCTAAGTTAACCACCCAGAAAAATACCTCTGTGTATCCAAAGGAAGAATTGGGGCATTTGCAGTCTTGATTTAGTTCCATTATCTAAAGCAGGTATTGGATGCTTTCTGTCGGAAGTTGCTGTTACTGGAGAGGAGATTGTTAGCCTCCAGTTTTCTGGTTTCTCTTTTGCTTTTTACAAAGAAATAGCACCGCTGGGAATCAGAGGGCAATGAGAACTTCAAAAGTGCACCCATTCCAGGCCTTTTCAGTGTATGCTGGAGGTGATGGGTAGCTGGTATGTTTTTTCCATCTATGTTTGTCATGTAGATAAATGTTTAAAACTTAAGATTATAGGTATATGTGAAGAGAAATAGCCATTTAAAGGAAAGGGATACTTTTAGATTAGGCAGGAGGAAGGACGCTTTCTAAATAAAAGGATGACAAACTAGTGCTATCTCCAGGGGCAAAGCCCCCACCCTGTTAAACTAATACCTCCTACCCCACCTTCCATGGCTGTCTTCAGCAGGAAAATGGTAGAACCAGAGGAGGCCTCTTTTTCTTCCTATTCAAGTAAGTCCCTGGTGTGGTGCATTATAACTCACCTATTTCCAAAGACCCAGATATATTAGGAAATAATATTTGGCTTTTCCCCTCGAAAAAGGGCTGGATTTCACTAATTTAAGTATACCTAAAAATTTGCCTATTTTTGTAAGACCAAGGGATGGAGTCTGGGCCCTGAAACAGATCAGACCACTGAAAAGCAGTGCCTGGGCCAGTGTAGTGTATGAAATAAACACAGACTGAGTCTGTTCAGCTTGGGAACATTCTTAAAACTTTCGAGTGTTCACAACCAACCTCCTAACAGTCACTCTGGACTTGGTAAAGGCACATAAACGTTTTCTCATCAAGATGTAACTTAAGGATTTGGGCTTCTGATTTTGGGGTTTACCGGGGTTCTCTCTGCTGGCCTCTACCTGAGAGTCTTGGGTTGCCTGATATTGCCGAGTTCTTCTTGCAAACTTAAGAGCCAAGTGTGGGTGTTGGGACAACTCCATTTTCTGGTTATGCCTTTGTTTCTGCTTTGTCAGTCAAGTTAATCGTGAATGAAAAGTGTACTTTAAACTTAAGAGTCAACCATTAACTAAGATTTAGAGGTTTGGTGCATAATCTTTTTCCATTTCCTCGTCTGATTTATCACGAGTGGCCTTTCTTGGGGAGGGCTCTGTCCACTAATGCCGAAGCCATGTCAGTTGACACATTCGTTCTCCTGGAGAATTAGCCTGGTGCTAATTTAACATTAACACTTCCCATATTCTAAGAGCTCCTGTCTCAATGTCTTTCCCTTTGTCCTTCCGCAGGGTCCTTCTGAGCTCTTGTCTGTCTCTGAATCCTGGTTTCCCCCTGTCTGGTCTTTCACTTCACGATTCCAGATGGGAAAACAAAATAAGTTCCTACCCCATAGGATTATGGTTATAATAATTAAATAAGATAGTATAAGAACACTGCCTGACATACGGTGAGACTCAGTAAATAGTAACTATATCACCATTATTATCACCATCGTCACTGAAAATATGTGTCTGGGACTTTTTCCCTAGGAAATGCCTGAAAACAGAAAGCTCACATTGTTTAATTGCCAAGCATGTGCCAGGCAGTCTTCTAGGTGCTTTATGAGAGTCACTCGTCTGATCCTTTCAAAAAGTCCATTAGAATCAGAAGCACCAAGAGGCAAATTACCTTGCCATGGTCAGAGCACCGTCACTCAGTTGGGAGGGCTATGTATGGACCTGGGTGGCAGTTTCAGTCCATACCAGCCCGTTTCCCTACCCCATTGTCAGAGAAGGCTGGTCTAGTCCCACAAGGGCCATTTGTAGTTTATGTGTGCCCTTTGAGCTACTAATCCTACCTCTGGGAATCTCTCCTGAGGAGGAAATCCAAGAGGGGAAGAAAGTTGTGTGCCTGTGAGAGAGTTGTCCCTTGCAGCCTTGTCTGTAGTAATGAGCAGTTGGATGTGGACCAAGTGTCTCCTCGAAGGAATATTATGCAGCTGTGAAAAATAATGGTTGCTAGGACTGTGTAGCATGAAGAAAATGCTCATGGTATAACAGAAAGGATGCAGAATTATATACTCATTATGATTACAACTCTAAAACCCCACAGATGAAAAAAAAAGTAGGGAATGTACAAGAATGAAGATGGAATTGGGATGATGGAAGGGTCTTTGTTTTAGCATTTTATAAAACAAAGGTTTAAAAATAACCGCACCTTAAAAATTAATGGTGACTGCTGAAGCGGGCCAGTGAGGACTCCCTACAGTACTCCAGGATCATATAGTCTTTGTGTTTGCATTGAGGATTTTTATAGGAAGGCCAAGGAATCCTTTGGCCAAGGTCAAGGTTACCACAACTGATGATGTGAATCCTTTGAGGGTTCCTACCTTAGGTCACTCTCGTCATATTTGGAAGGGTGGTGGGTACTTCTAGAATGCTTTACAATGGTCTGAAGTCTTTCTCTCCCTGATGATCAGAGGCAGGCATTATCTATGAAACTGTTTTGGAAAACCTTCAACCCAAACCGCAGTTTTTGTGCCTAATAGGGCAATCCACATTGCAATAACTTTTGCATGAAATAAAATATCCTCCTTGCCTTTATAAAGGAGTTTATTTCCCCAATTAAAAAACAATAACAACAATCTGCACCAAAATCAGCCAGTCTTTTGATGTTAATCACTTCTTTCCATTCTCTCCCAAAATGTTAAAAAAAATCCTCAGGGTACTGTAAGTAAACAATTGCTTATTACATCCCTATAACCCTACCCTTGCACACACACATGCCCTCCGTATAATATGGATGTATCTTCCTTCTGGGGAGTATTCACACTGCTTTCAGGAAGAGTTTGGGAAGGGACAGTAATTTTGTCAAAAAATGCTCTGCTCAGCACATTCTCACGTTGCCTGTTTTTAAAGGAGAGGCTCATGGTTTATGATGATGATTCTGGTATATTTCCACCTCAGGCTCTTAAAACTTAAGCATCACTTTTTGCCTGGAATCTCCCAGACATGCACTGTTGAATCCGCTGTTCACCTGGGGAGTTGAGAATATCAGTGAGCACTGGTGCATGTGCTGACAGTATTGTTAATGGCGCCGTTTCCACACCTGCAGGCAGACCTGTGCTCCAAAGACAGGTATCGGAGTTGCTGCAAAAGTGACCACCCCCTGCAGCCGTAACCTTCAATACTGTGCCTAGTCTCGAGCTCAGTCAAACCTGGATGCCTTTTCTGCAGGCCTCTGTGTGATATGTTTGATATATTAGGTTGTTATTTAATCCAACTATATATCAAACATATTCCTACAGTGTCTTGCCCTGTCTCCGGGGGTTCCTAATAAAGTTTATAAGGCAACAGGAAAGAACATGTTAAAATCACAAGTAGATTTAGAAGACGGAGCACTCATTACAATTCATGTTATCTTCTATTTCTTCTTGTAGCATTTGAGACCTGTGTCAGTATTACTAGATTATTTGCTTATTATAGAAACAAATAATAAGTATTGATGTTTCATAAGAGCCTGGGGTATTTTGTGCGGCTTAGTTTTGTGCAGTGATGAATCCTTCAGGAATTCAATATGCTAAGTGGAAAAAACGGTTCCAACCCATGTCTATGAGACAAAAAATAAAGGTCAGGATTATAGCCTCAAACACATCTAGATTTATATTTCATTTTGGTTCATTTTTATCCTGAGCTTCAATTTAGAAGTTCATGTCAGGGTTTCAGCAAAAATTCAAGGAGCACAAATCAGTTTTCTATAACTTCCCTTTCCACTCACAGTAACAATGTATAAAGCAAATCCGCTATACCAGCTGTATGGATTCAGTGAGCTTTAGACAAACTTTTGATATAGGACTAAATGTATCTCATGAAGGTAATATAATGTTGACTGAACTCTTAAATTTCCTGTTATAGGTGAACTTGTCAGTGGAGGTTGGTAATATTTAGAATAAGCCAACAGGCAGAAAGTAATTTCATAGCCTAATTGACTGTGGCAGGCAGTTTGGGATTATGATATAGAAAACATTTTTTCTGGTACATAACAGCCTTCTTTGGTTGGTTTTGACCTCTTCCTTATAGAAAAGCCTGTGAAGTATGTGTGAGTTCATTCTGAGTTCTCTCAACAAAATACTTTGCGAGCACTGCTTTCTGGAAAGAGAACTACTGTGCTCATAGCTCAGTGTTGTGGAGGAGAAAAGGTGTGAGCAAGTGGTTTAAACAGGTCAGTCATGAAAGCTTCCCCTTACTGTGTCTAGAAGTCATTGCCACATTGCTTACAAGTGAATGCATAGTGACAGGGTTGCCAACAGCAGCATCAGAGAGGTGATGACACAGGAGAGGGTCCTGGCTTCTGGAGTTACACAATGGAACCTGTCTCCGGAATCCTTCTCCATTGAGAAGCGATCTGTGTGTGTCAGCAGGTGCTCTGTCAGGCGGGTTTCAAGATGCCGCCCCAGTCAGTCCCTCCTTCACACAGCTGGAGAACACTGGTTTTGGTTTTGAGTCCAGTTACACTATTTGACTGAAATGGCAAATGGCCATGGAAAAGAGATAGCAAGTTATTACGAACAAAGAAAACCATGGTTTCAAAAGGACCTGCAGATGAAGCCCATTTGTTTGAATTGATGTGATTTTCTTGTTTCTTTGGGTGACTTTGTCACTGACCAGCATGTTCTCTGTAGTGATAAATATGGTGAAGGGAAAAAGGAACCAACTGTTCAGGGAGAAGGACAAATACAGCATTTTCTATATGGCTGCACATGGGCTTTGAGTGGCACTCATTGGTTCCAGACCAGGAGCATACAGGGTGTGAAAAGCAAGTATGGGGCCGGGCGTGGTGGCTCACACCTGTAATCCCAGCACTTTGGGAGGTCGAGTCGGGCGGATCATTTGAGGTCAGGAGTTCGAGACCTGCCTGACTAACATGGTGAAACCCTGTCTCTACTAAATATACAAAAAAATATAAATAAGCCAGGCATGGTGGCACACACCTGTAGTCCCAGCTACTCGGGACTGAGTATGCTTGAACCTGGGAGGAGGAGGTTGCAGTGAGCTGAGATCGGGCCACTGCACTCCAGCCTGGGTGACAGAGTGAGACTCCGTCTCAAAAAAATAAATAAGAAAAGCAAGTATGGGAGACTCCCCTCCAGGGTAGACCAGTAGGCCCTTGTCAGACCCTTCACAGACACATAAAGGGGGCTTAAGATGTAGGGAGTTTATCTGATAAGTCTTGGGAGAAGAACCCTGTTATCTTTTGTCTGTGCTTCCTATATTGACATTCAAGGGCCCCTAAACAGAAACAGTGATGAAAAGATGATTCCAGTGGAATTGCTTTTCATTTTGAAAACAAAAATAAAGCAATGGATACTGTGGGAAAACGAATCCCAAGATACTAATCAGCCAAGCGTGGACCTTTTCCAATGGACGGTGCATGAACTCGCGCGTATTCCTCGGGTGCAGAGGGTGTGGTCCCTCCCCAGTCACAGGCACAGCCATTTTGCAGTTTCTTTCTCTTTCACCCATCTTGCCTGTTTAAGGTCTCTCCGGAGCTTTCCCTGAGACAAGGCCAGCTGTCCATGCCTGGCTCTTGGCAGTTCCAGTTGTTCTGGGAGGTTTACCTTTTGTTAGAACTAGTAAAGGTGGCAGTCCTGAAGCCACCCCATCCATGGATCCTCCAGAAGAGAAGCTGATCTAACCCTTGTACAGTTTGGGGCTTTGTATACAGGCTAAGGCCTCCCTCAAGGCACCTCTCAGTTCAATACCAGAAGCAAACTAGTAGCAGCCAAACTCACAACCAAAAAAAGAGAAATGTGGCTGCCTGCTCCACTCCGGCTTCCAACTGGCAGGAAAATGCCTCGCTTCTGTTGTGGGAGTTCTAGGCCTTGGCCTCCTTTTTTCCCTCAAGGACATTTAAATTAAATGCAAAATGTTCACACTTTGAAAAATATATAGCCAAGAGGGTTTTTTTTAAAGTTTCTGATGCACTATGACCTTATTTTTAGTAGCAGGCGTTCTGCAAGACTCTCGAGTAATGCAGAGCAAAGCCTGAGACCCCGCTGGAAAGATGACACTGGGGTGATTCTTCAGTTTGTGGAGCCAGTTGTGAGAAGGACAACCGTTGTGTTTTTGGCTCTCAACAAGGCATTCCCTCAAAGGAAGTTCTCAGGGAGGAAGGCAAGGCCTTTGGCCATCTGCAGTGGGTGCCTTATGCTCCTTCACCTTCAAGTTCATTGGGGAAAGGAACTCTGGGGGGTTACAGGGCATAAAGAAATAGGCCAAGGAAAAGTCCATGGGTGGACATTCTCTTCCCCCGCCCAACACTTGCCCAGGACCTGACAGGGACCGTGAGCAGGGGAAGTGGGTGAGGATGTTGAGGAGCAGGGGCAGTGGCGGATGTTGGTAAGGATGTTGAGGAGGAGGCCAAGAGAGATCAGAAGAGAAAAAGTAGTTCCTGCTTATTTTAGTCACCGCCTTCTAAGAGAAGTTTAATTTGGAACTGTCCATGTCTAGGCAAAAGGACCAGGAAGGTTGAGTTGCTCCTCAAGTGACAAACAGAAAACTGAGTAACTGATACCTGGAGAAGGACAGCAAAGACCCCATGGTCACATGGTCAGAGTACAGAGCAGTGACTACCAGCCAGATTGTCCCACTCCTGGTTGGCTGCTGAGAGAGAAGCTGGCGCCCATCTGTGCTGTTTGTTACTTGACGCTTACTGATTTGTGGGTTTTACTTATAATTAATTTAGGCTGTAATCAGAAATAGCAAGAAGAATTTTTATTAGAATTATGAGTACATAACAGGGTTTAGACAGAGGAACAGATTCATTTAGCCCCAAACCTGAAAAAACAATTTTTGATAAATGAAATGAATTGCTAATGGTTTTTGAGCATCTCCTATGAGTCAGCCATGCTTTACATATGCTAATCATGTACTTGTAATGACCCCATCAGATAGGTTAGGAGGGGAAGTAGGCTTAGAAGATGAATGAATTAGTCTGAAGACCATGTTCTCAGAATCCATGAAAGGCCAAACACCAAAAGAAAAAATGAGGAAAGGCTGTCCCTTTTCCCTCCTCCTTTTACCTTCTCCGCTTTCCATACCACTTCCCCTACCGCCACCATTTCCTCTTCCAGGGGACATACAGCTCCTGAAACTTGAAACCCATCAGAGCAAACATATAGGGGTCTCAAACTGGGAAACGGGAAGGGAGTCAACCCAATATGTGGTCTTTCCCAAGAGGGATCTCAGCAGGCCACTGACTTTTTAAAGGGTGAGCTGGGAAGAGGTCAACTACAGGGTGCTCAGACCTTTCTAGAAGCTACCAAAAGGCCCAGGTGGGGATAAATCTATCCTCTGCAAGAGCTGGCTAGACAGCCCAGGAAAGACGATCGCTAAGAGCTGGTGGGCACCTGGCCAAATAGTCTTTTCAAGTGGAGGGGAAGGGGGAAAAGAACAGTGTATCAAGGGAGAAGATACATTCAGCATGCAGAGGCAGCAGCACACACCTTCATTAGGCAGAGTAGATGCTTAGTTTGTACATCTGTTCACTCTTTTTCTCAGTGCTGTCTTGTTAAGAATGCCTCTTGGTAAAATGCCACTGTGTTTACATTTGTATGTCCATGTATGACTAAATGTCACAAACTGTGAATTCTAGTTGAGGGATGCAAGTAGAGTGTACAATTAACAACCCACGGCCTTAAACGGGGCAGGAACCTGCTCATAGCTGTGTGTGCATCTGTCCACCATGGCTCAGGAGTGGATGCTAATGATATGGATGCTTACTCTGTGTATTTCTCCTTCTCCAACCTTGTGCATTGTGCTCTGGCTGAACTCTGGAACTTGGGAAACTCATTTTGAATGGATATATTAATTCAGCAAATGTTGATCATCACATGGGCTCCTCCGCCTGATTTGCCTGATTTTGTGCTGGAGAAACCTAGGTTGAATAAAACACTGTCTTGCCCTGGAGGGGATCACAGGCTGGTAGGATTAAGTTAACTGCTGTTTGTTTTCCTGAGTCCAGGCCCGCATTTCCTACAGAGTAGTGTGTAACCACCTCTGTAAGAAATACAGAGTCCTGGCTCCCACCTCAGACCTACCAAAACAGCGTCTGCATCTTTACACCAGATTCTCAGGTGATTCTGCAGCGAGGGCTATCCATGTGTTTATTTATTTTTCTTAAAAATTTTTTTTCTGTTTGGTTTTTGAGGGTACATAATAGGTATATATATTTATGGGATACATGAGATGTGTTGATACAGGCATTAGCTTGTTCTCACACAACTAAAATAGGCATACCCAGGACTGAGTGATACATAAAGAAAAGGTTTAATTGACTCACAGTTCCACATGGCTGGGGAGGTCTCACGGTCATGGTGGAAAGTGAAGGGGAAGCAAGATACGTCTCATATGGTGGCAAAAGACTTATTTACTATCACGAGAACAGCACAGGAAAGACCTGCCCCCGTGATGCAGTTACCTCCCACCAGGTCCCTCCCATGACACGTGGGGATTCTGGGAGCTACAATTCAAGATGAGATTTGGGTGGGGACACAGCCAAGCTATATCAGGCATGCAATATGAAATAAGGACATCATGGAGAATGGGGTATCCATCCCCTCAAGCATTTATCCTTTCTGTTATAAACAATCCAATTACACTATTCTAATTACTTTAAAATGTACAATTAAGTTACTGACTATAGTCACCCTGTTGTGCTATCACATAGTAGGTCTTATTCTATTTTTTTGTACTGATGAACCACCCCTACCTCCCAGCCCCTCACTACCCTTCCCAGCCTCTGAGAACCATCCTTCTCTCGATGTCCATGAGTTCAATTGTTTTGACTTTTAGATCCCACAGATAAGTGGGAACATGCAATGTTTGTCTTTCTGTGCCTGGCTTATTTCACTTAACATAAAGATCTCCAGTTCTAGCCATGTGGTTGCAAATGGCAGGATCTCATTCTTTTTTGTGGCTAAAGACTATCCTGTTTAATGAAACTGTTATGCTGTTTAATGAAACTATTTTCTTAAGTTCCTTGCTTTAGCTTGATGCTAGTAGTTATAAAGAAATACAAATAGCCACATGCACAGGATTAGTCATAATCTTTACAAGATTTTAGTGGGTCTTTACATGATCCAATTGCTGAAAGAATGAAAAACCCAGAAGTGAGGATTCCATTGTCCCCTCTATAAACCAGAAGGGCAGATCTGACTGACCCTGGTCAGGTCACTAAAATCTCAGCTAAAGAGGACCTTAAGACACCAATGAACTGAGCCTCTCTGGTGAAGAGGTGGGAATGAGAGCTCCGTGAGAGGGGCCCAGCCTCCAGATTCTTCCCCAGAGTCGCTGTGCACCACGTTGCTCCTCTTAGTCTCCCAGTCTCTCAGCTGCAGTGGGGACTGTTCCATTAACAAATGCTGCATTTTCATTGTGATTCTTTGATCCAGGAAAGTCCTTTGAAGACCAAGTGAATTCTGTTTCTCTCCTTGTGATGTGGTTAAGTTTGTGTCCTTCCTACCTTCTCCTTTATTCCATTCTGCATGCTGGTGGGAGCTGGAACTGATGGGGCACCTGGGTTTTTGACCACGTCTCCTTGGCTTGGGAGATCCCATTTTCTCTAAGGCTAGAAGTTGTATGGTATGAGGACACATTAAGTATTGGTGTCTGATTTCAGCAGTAGAGATAGGGTGGGTAGTGCATCTTAGTCATAAACCTGGCATACAGGAAAATAGGGACCAGCAGTCAGAAGGCAGGTCTCATCAGGATACTCTGCCCAAACTGTAGCATCTAACATTAGCCCTCCATCCCTGTGCCATCCCAGTCAGCCTTTCTAGGGAGAATCTCTAGTACTTTCTAATCGGAGCAAATGTCTCCCAGAGATAAGGCCTTCTGCCGCGTCCGTTTTAAAGCATAGTGATGTTACGGAAAGAAAAATAAAAACTCATCAAAGAGCATTACAGCAGTTGCCATTACCAGAAAAATCTGTGGGTGTCAAAAATGTTTCCAAGTTGAATATTACAAGCATGTGTTTTTAAAAAAAAAAAAAAAAAAACCTCCCAGGCAGCGGAAGATATGGGAGAGGCTCTTAAAATCGGTTGCGATGAGATTTTCCTATCAGATCTACCCCTGCTAAAGACTTAGTGCTTAAGGAAATTGCATTTTTGAAAATCTTAAAATTTGGGAAACCGAAAATCTGACAGAGTATTCCACACTGTAAAGTGGACTTGAGCTTGGAACCCACAGTGTAGTTGAGGCCACCTGAGACCAGAGCATGGGAGACTTCAGGAGGCCGCCATGAAGAGCTCCCACGAGCCTCCGTTTCCTCATCTGCAAAATGAGATGAGTAGTTTGGAGTCAAAAATTCTGTGATTTCCCTAGTGCTTTAATCTGCTGTGTGCCTGACATTCTTTGGCAGAATGAATTTTCAGAAAAGCTCTTAATCTCAAGGTTATTAAAATATACATTTTAAATATATATTATTTATATATTTAATATGTATAAATTAGAGCCTACTGTAATTTATTTGTGGACTACACAAGAGTTCCTTTTACGTGAGAGTGTCTTACAGCGGATCATTTCTGTATTTCAGTCACTAAATTCTGTACGCCACCAATCCAAATTGAGTCCAGGAGAACTAAATTCATTTCTGTCCTAAATACTCTTAGAGGAAGACTTGGTCAGCATTAAGAAACAGTGCACAAGTTCTGTCTCAGAACTTCTGAAATGCCACCATCATTCAGATCCACTAGAAGTGCAAAAGAAAAAGGATTAGCACCTTTCATGGTTCAAGATACGGCATTAAGAATGGAGAACTGGAGAAGAATTGTATCCCTCCTGTCTGATGTTTCACATGGGAGCGTTAGCAAGCTGACTTTGAACCTCTGGCACAAACCATTCCTCACGGATACCCTAAGGGGTGGCTTCGGCTAGTTACAGTGCCTTATTTTGGAGTCAGATTTAGGTTTGATTCTGGTTTAGATTCTTCATGCTGCCCCATCACTTTGGCCCAATAATCTACCTTCCTGAGCCTGGGTTTTCTCACTGTAAAAATAAGGATAAAGATAATTCCAATATTAGATTTTTTTTTTTTTTTTTTTTTTTTTTT
>NC_045439.1:103312051-103362095 GCF_002776525.5 Piliocolobus tephrosceles | reverse complement strand
TTTTTTTTTTTTTTTTTTTTTTTTTTTTGGTGAGAAGTCATTGTATGTAGAAGTGCCTAACAAAATACTTGGTACACAGTAAGCACTCTTAAAAAGGTATTACTGTTGGCACAAAGTGTGAATGTCTGTAATGCCACTGAATTGTACACTTAAAATTGGATAAAAGGGTAAGTTTTGTGTTACATGTATTTTACCACACATACAAAGAGAATATTACTGGTCCTGGCCATCATCTCTCAATGCCTGAAAGGTACCAGCCACACCTTCAACACTGTGTGACCTGAGGGCAGCTTAACCGAATTGACCTTGAGTCATGGAATGTTACCACACAGGTCTAATCTGACCAGCCCACCCCCCACCCCCCACCAAACTGTGATGCTCCAACCCATGCAGCCTGGGACCGCAGTCTTTATACTTGTCCCACTTCTCCAAAGCTTCTCTTCAACTTCCTGAGTTGTTTTAGCAGCAAAAGAGATGGTGGTGAATTTAGACCAGAGCCCTAACGGTCTGATCACACCTACACAATGGTATCCAGTGTTCTCCCCAAGGTGGAGCCCGTGCCTCGGGTGTCCAGGGGACAGAACAAGCTCCACCTTGATGTCGTGTTGCCCTGGTTTCTTTTTCACCACTGGGCAATCTGTGCTTGGTCTATAACTGTCTCAGTGCTCAGCCACAGAAATGCCAGTGCTGTTTGGCTTTAATTTTTACCCAGGAAAAAGACGACTTTTGAGAACCGATACCCATCTTTCCTTTTTTGTTTTTAAAGTCCATTTTTGAGGCTTAGGCTCTGGAAGAGAGTGAGTGCTATGATATACTGTTTTGATTTTATTATTTTGGTTGTGGTTACTGATGTTGCTAAAACCATTTGAGTGTATTTTATTCACAGTGAATGTCTATCTTTAAAGATTCTGTTCCAGAAAATGAGTCTGTCTTTGAATTTCCCAATTTCAAATTTCTGTGGGATGTCACGCTAACAGCTTTTTCCTTTTGGAGTCAGGGGGAAGGGGCTGCAGGTGGAGAGGCATCCTGACCTTTCTATCCTGGTGTTGCTGTTGTACAACAATGTCAGCATATTAATACTTAACGTTAAGTAAAAGGGTAAATTTTGTGTTACATATTTTGTACCACACATACAAAGAAAAGCATTGCTGTGTCTGGCCATTGTCTCTTAATGCCTGAAAGCTACCAGCCACATCTTCAACACTGTGTGACCTGAGGGTGGTTTAACCAAATTGACGTAGAGTCCTGGAAGTTAGCACAGGGGACCTGTGGTCTGCTTCTTGTTAAGGAACCATCCCATTTCAGATGTGGTTTGTCAACAAAAACAATAGGCAGGTGAAGAGCCAGGTGACCCGGCAGTAAGTAGTTTGGAAGAAAGAGCCCTTTGTGGATATGAATTGCATGTGATGCTGTTTTCTCTTGGTTATAGCAAGCGGATGAGACCCTGGACTTTGAGGAACAGATCTTGGAAGCTGCTAAATCCATTGCTGCTGCCACAAGCGCCCTGGTCAAATCGGCCTCGGCAGCCCAGAGGGAGCTGGTGGCCCAAGGAAAGGTGGGTAAAGCCGCTGACCACATGGGGGACACTCGACGTATGGAGAGCCTCTGAGGGCCCAGGAAAAGAGCTACAAGCCTTTGTCCTATCCAAGGAAACACATGCAATACCTTCCCTCCCTGAATTGCCACTCTCTGTGCTGACCGACTGAAAACTACAGAATTCAGACCAACAGAATAAGAGGTTTGGCTTCTGGGCCTCTCATCTGCTTCTTGTTAAGGAAAGCAGCCCATTCCAGGCAGTGATTGGGGCCTGAATGAGACATTTATATTCCCACTGTACATTAGGCTACGTAAAGATGTAAACTGTCATATTTTCCTGGTGGGCCGCTCTAGAAGCACCGCAGTCGGCGGCTTTTATGATACCACTTTCCAGCTCCAAAGGGCTCCGTTTGTTTTCAGGACTGGAGAGCTGAATACTGGCCAACTTTGCAGTTAGCACTTTCCTAAGTCTGCTGGTGAAAGGGCCAGTCGGATTTTAATTCTGCGGTTTCTTCAGCTTTATCTTTAGTCACCCATTTGATCTACTTTAGCATAAAAGCATAGTTGTTTATCGAGGATTCAAAGGATTATTAGTACATTAGTAATTCTGGTAAATGGAGCAGTCTTCTGATTTAACATATTCCATGTGTCTTGTGATTTACATACACGTAGAACCATCCTATCCACACTGGCTTTCAGAGAGCCTCTCAAATGGAGAGGCCCCACAGAAACGTGGCCAGTCGTGGGTTTGGGAAATGTGGTCACCATCATTGCCATTCATTTCTGTTTGATATTAAAAGGCTTTTGCTGTCAGCGTTCAGATAGGTGGAGGCGAGTTGTGTCTGGACTCGAGAACTCACAGTACGGACGGGAAGGCTGTGCCTGACCATAGGCCGTGCATCTTCTTCCAGGAAGTCTTGTGTGTGCTCGGCCACAGCTTAGTCCAGGCTGCATACCTTGAATTTTCTCTTAAACCATGGTGTTGTATGTTACTCAGTATTGGTCCGTGTCCGTCTCCCCACCTGGCACATAAGCTGTTCTCTCCATCCTTCCCGTTGATCCTCTGTAGAGCCAGCATTCTGCCCACCTTGTCCTTCCTGTACTCAGCAAGTTCTTGTTCGCTGGTCAGCATGTAAAGACCACACATGTGTCATTGAACAGAACAGCCTATGTCAAAAAAAAAAAAAAAAAAAAAAAATCCTGGTTATTTCAACATTCATAAAGGGCTATGTGTCCAACACATTGCTTAGATACCAGAGAATCCAACTTGGATATGGCAGAGTCCCTAACTGCCCTCCAAGGAACTTGTGTTCAAGCATTTAAAAAGTTGGTGACGGAGGTTCAGCCAGACTTGGGTGAACTATAGGATTATAGGCAGGACCTTGGAGTTTTACCTGACATTCAGCAAGCCCTGATATGGCCCTGTCATTGTTTACACACCCCCAATTTCATATTCAAATTGAGATACTCATCTCTTACCTCATCAGGCACGTCCCACAAGCTTGAAAGTAATTCCTCCTGTCGCTTCTCCCTCTAGCTGTGGACAGAAAATGTTCTACTTGCTGCCGTGATTTCTAAATAGAAACAGAGATCCGTATTTCTTCCAGCCTCTTATTTCTCTCCCACCCCTGACAAAATGGTATTTCCTTAAGACCAGGGTCTGCACTTAATTGTACCAGAGGGAGGTACACCACACTTTTTTAACATCATCTGCCAGAAACACAGTGTGGTTTTCAGGATCAGTAATTGGGAGAGATTTAAATTTCCCTTAGACCATGAAAAAAGGAGGCCTAGTGGCTCCTGCATTTGAAATGGAGAAAGCTCGGCAGAGGAGTAAGTGTAGAAAGACAGCCCCAGGCCATCATTCCTGAGCCGTTTCGGAGAAATGCAGTACCTGGAAGCTAAATGGAGCCATTCTTAGCATTTCCCATTGCCTCTTGGTGGCGAAACCTGCCAGGATGTGCTGTGCAATCTTGGCATGGCTTGAGTCCCACATGAGAAAGGTTGCTCCATTCTTAGGCCTGTGCTGTTGGCAGGAGGCACCAAGTGGGGTGCACGTCTGGTTCCTGAGCAAGGTGTGGGGACGAGGGGCTGCGAGCACTGGGGCTGCCTGCCCCTCATGGCCAGTTTCTCAACTCTCCTTCTCTAGGTGGGCTCCATCCCTGCCAATGCTGCAGACGACGGACAGTGGTCACAGGGGCTGATTTCTGCTGTGAGTTGCCTTCTCCTTCCTCCCAGTTCACTTTTTGGGTCCCCTGAGGGAGGTTTGGGCCTTGGGTCACTTCTCTGTTGACTGTCCCCAGGCCCGGATGGTGGCGGCTGCGACCAGCAGTCTCTGTGAGGCGGCCAATGCCTCTGTTCAGGGACACGCTAGTGAGGAGAAGCTCATCTCATCTGCCAAGCAGGTCGCCGCTTCCACGGCTCAGCTGCTGGTGGCCTGCAAGGTGAAGGCCGACCAGGATTCAGAGGCCATGAGGCGGCTACAGGTAATGGTCACTGATGCTGGTGGGAAAATACTCCTGTTGGAGCGGGTAAGTGTCACCAAAGGGGACCAGCCTCACTTCCTTGGCATGCCGCACCAGGCCTTCCATCAGCCAGCTCTGTCCACGTTGCAGCCTCATCTACTGCGTGCGTCCATACATCCTCCACTGCTGCCCCCACCAAGCTGCCACTCTCCGCGTGTGCCTTCTGGTCTCATGCCCTGGGGCCCTGCTCCTCACCAGCCCAACCCAGCAGACCCCTACTTGTCCTCTGTGACTCATCTTCAAAGTCCGCTGTTCTGGAAAGCCCTCCCTGACTCCCAGTGTCTGGGCAGTTTATCCCTCCTCTGTCCTTTGAGAGCCCCTAGGCAGACCACTCAGGTTCCCATCACATGTTACCACTGCAGGTCTGTCCGTGAGCAGGTTGTGAGCCTCTTAGATGCAGATACCACACCTTCATCTGTGCCTCCCTCACACGTTACTAACTCGGTGCCTGCTTCAGAGGCGGCCTTCAGCCAATGTCTGCTACAGAAGGGAGTAAAGGAACTGAGGTTATATGAGACTGTGGCTGCTTCCCAGAGCCCAGAGAACATGTTAGGAAGGTAACAGTCAAGTCCTTCCCAAAGCACGTACATTTTCCTGATTGCGTTAATTGTAAAAATATTTTAAACACAATAAAAGAAATGCTTAAATGAAAAAAATCACACGGCCCCCAACATCTTCATATATCAAACGTTATCATTGTTTTCTGTTCATTTTTATCTACATATAAAATAATTTTGTCTAGTTGTAATAATCATGGCGAGATACATTCTGCTTTCTTTTTACTTAACATTTTATCATATGTATTTTTTCCTTGAAGATAAGGCTTCATTAACTTCTCTATGCAAAGCTAGCTGGCCCATTTTTCATGAGTTCCATTTTTAATGATTGCATGATATTGCATCAACTGATTATGCCAGAATTTCTCTATACTTTGGACATTTTGTTTCCAATTTTCAAGTTTTTTTATTATAAGTGTTAAAATGCAGATCGTCTGTATTGCTAAAAGTGTGTTTACATCAGTCATGAAGCAAATCATAAATGGCAGAAATGTTTGAATAGTTCTACCAAAGCTCAGAACTCTTGTTTTATTGTGAAAGGCCTAAAGTGCGTTTCTGTTGTTTGGGACTCTTGAGTCCCTCTCTGACCCACCTCCCTCACCTTTCTTTGATACCTGGGATAAACCCAGGGAAAAATTGAGGAGCTGTGTGTTTGTGAATATGTGATTTCTAGGTCTGGGGGACGTTTGTGAGGAAAGCATCCTGAGTTAAGAGAGACCTGGTTCAAGTCCTGCTTCTGCCATTTATTAGGTGCATAATCTTATATAAATCACTCAAAACTTTTCAGGGGCTTCATCTGTAAAATGGGGATAGAGCCATCCACACTGACTCTTGTGAGGGTCAAATAGGAGAATGGATATGACAGTGCTTTGTTAGGTCCTAAGGATTTACACAGATCGGATGCAGCATCACTCTTGTTCCCATCATTACCGATTTAACTGGATGCTGCAATGTTGTGTTTGAGCCCCTTATAAATGACTCAGGAGTTCCCTGGGGCTAGATGGACCTAGGTGCAGATCCCAGCTGTATAACTTGCTAGCTACAAAATCTTAGGTTTCTTAACGTCGGTTTCACATCAGAAAAGCAGGCTGAAGATTTCTGACCTGATAAACCCTTTGGCGAATACGCACATGGTGATTACTTGTCAAATATTAATTGGTTCCCTTGCCATCCTGTGCAAGCCCTCGTAGTTTGCACTGGGCACTTTAGTTCACAGACCAGGTTGGGCAGTTAACTTTGAATGAGAAGAACTCTCAACTTTCTGATGGCAAACCCTCAAGCACAAACCTTCAACCCTGAGGGGGTGCTGGACAAGAAATACGAGAGGTTTAATGAAGCCTTAACCACTTTTAGAAGAAAATTCCAAACCGCAGCTGGCATGTCCCTGGGGACATGCTTCATGAGCATTAAAAATAAGCCAATACAGGCAACAGCCCTTAAGGAAGACTGAAAAGCTCTTCTTTACCTGTCTCTAGCAATCGCTCCATCTTAGAGCCTGTGGTGCAAAGCCCAGCTGAGACCCGAAAAGTATGTGCAAAAGGCCATAGTTACTGTGAGGCTCCCAGCCCTCCCACACAGGGGTAGCCCTTCGTTCCCTCAGAGCCTTCAGTGAGCACCAACTGTGGACAGCCACAGTGCCGCTGCTGGGGATGCAGGGACTCCAGTCACCGTCCCTGCCTTCAAGTTGCTGACTGTCCAGGAGGGGACAGCCAGCCACAAGCATGGTAAAGGCTGCAGTGAGGCCGGCACAGCACACTCCAGGCCACACAGGGGGAGAGGGCGTGGGTAGAGCTAAGGGAGCCAGGCGAAAGTGATGTCTGCGCCAAGTCCTCAAGTATGTGCTAAATCAGATGGAGGCCGGGGAGGTGGTTTTCCAGACCAAGGAGGCAGAATTCAGGCTTGCCTCTGTTAACACACATATCACATTGCTGGGAATAATTTATTAAATATTTACATAATTGTAATTCCCCTCAAAAATGAGTGTTCCTCGAGAGCCAGGCACTTTGTCTCATTCATCTGTGAGTGACCAGGGAGGTTCCGGTGTTGGTAGAATCCATGGATGGATGGACTGACAGATGGGTACTCACTGGCTGGAGAACTTCATGTTGTAATTGGATAATCAGTTGACTCACAGTCTCACAGACTGTACCTTCATGTCTGTTCTTGCCAGGCCCAAATGGCTGTTTCTAATGATATCATGTATGTTTTGTTCACTCGCCAGGCGGCAGGAAATGCTGTGAAAAGAGCCTCAGACAATCTTGTCCGTGCAGCCCAGAAGGCAGCATTTGGCAAAGCTGATGATGACGATGTTGTAGTGAAAACCAAGTTTGTGGGGGGCATTGCTCAGGTTTGTAATTAAATCAAGAAGAGTGTTTACTTCCCGAGGTCGATGTCAGGTTATAACAGAGAGACAAAGGAACAGTGACTTCAAGATGAAAGTTTATTTCTTCCTCATGTACCAGAGATGGTGTGGTGTTTCCTTCATGTCTGAGAGCCACGTCCATCTGCCTTGCTATTTCACCATCCCTGAGATGTTACCTTCGGCCATGTGGTCCACATTGGCTCAGTAGCTCCCTCAGCTTTCCATCTGGCAAGGAGGGGAGGCCATGACCCTAAGCTGCATGTGACAGCATTACTTCCTGTCACATATGTTGGTCAGCTCTCTGCACGGGAGGCTGGGCAGTGTAGTATTCTTTTGTGAGTAGCATTTGCCTAGATAAAAATCAAGGATTCTGTTGTAGAAAAGAAGAACAAAAGTGGAGGACGGCAGTATTATTTAAATAAAATACATTTGGGGCTACTGCCCACTCCAGACATTGGGCTCCACAGAGAGGGAGTACTTTCCCTCTCCCAGAACTGTTACAAGAGCAGCTGGAATTCTGACTTAGGCAGGATGACATTTTCATGCATAGGAGTGAGGAGAAAGCTCTAGGAAGTCACTCTAGGAAGTCAGGCTTGCACTTTTTGATGGGTGTCCATCTCGTAAATCCATTTTAGGGGACTATTTGTCCGCACCAGGAGCACTGAAGTTACTCACACCCCATGCCTGCCTTAGCTCTTCCTGAAGCACGCCCTGCCTGTGTTTGGCTATGCGCTGCATGTATTTTTACCAGAATGTGTTTCTCATGAGAAGGTTCACAGCAAAGGGGCTCTGATCAAATAAGGCTGGAGAATCCTGCATTCAATAACCCCGCCCTGGTAATGATAGTCATTAGCCTAGGAAAGGCTCTGGAAAGCCAGGAAAGGAACTGACTTTGCTTTTTTTGAACACAGCTTTCCCTTTTCACACGATACCTATTAGCAAATCTTCCTCAGATCACACCTTAAAAGCATGAAATAAGCATTTGAGGGCCATCTGGTGGTTCAGGGTTCCGCTTGAGCTTTGCCCATACCTGGACCAGGTCCTCCTCCACTGGCTGGGTGACTCCAGACAAGTGGACCTACATCGCTCAGCTTCAGATTTCTTCTTGGAAAAACAAGACTTTCAACCGGGCGTGCTTCACAGAGCAGCCACGTCAGTGAAGAGTGTTTGCACCAGAGCCTGGTACTACATAGTAAGGCTGTAGTAGATGTTTGCTATTAAATCACCGGGCAGAACCAGCGTGTTTTCATGGCTCGGCTGGGTTGTTAGTCTCAAAACCCAAACAGTGACAGAGGCTGGTCTCCAGAGCCAAGACCATTCCCGATGTGCTGCAGTGCCCCACGGTCACGGGAGCTGTGGAGCTCACATGAACAGTGGGGTTGGGGGAGGGTTTTCTAGAAAGCGTTAGGTCCATCCAGCTTGTTGCTTTCTTTCTAGATCATTGCTGCCCAGGAAGAAATGCTAAAGAAAGAGCGAGAACTGGAAGAAGCAAGGAAAAAACTGGCCCAAATCCGCCAGCAGCAGTATAAGTTTTTACCCACCGAGCTGAGGGAAGATGAGGGCTAAGGTGCAAGCCCAGATGGCGAGCCCCAGGGGATGGCCCTGGCTGAACTGGACAGTGTTCCTGAGAGGCTGGGCACTTACCTGGAAACTGCCCACCTCCCCCCGGGGTGAGCCTGGAACCCTGCGTGCTTGTTCTCACATCTCTGTCCCGTCGGCACCGGCTGCATGATCGTGATGTCACACGGTACAATGTCCTACCCACAGCTCCTCTGCCGCCTCCCCTCGTGCCTCACTGTGTCTCAGGAGAGAGAGGCGCACGTTTTGTGGACTGTTACCAACAAAGAAAAGTCAGTATTATGTCGTTCTCTGACACTTTTGCTTTTGTTGGTCCTTCTCTTAGGCCTGCTCCTGGACCTCTTTGTGATATCGTAATAGGGAAAAAATCACTGATGTCATAGAATATTCTTCTTCCTCTCAGGAGAAGACGGAAGCTGGAGTTGGACATGGTTCATAAAAGCCAGAAAAAAACCCGTGTGGACTCCGGGAGGGTGACTCAGGTCCTCCTTCCATGTCTTGAGCACTGGCTCACCCAGGGGGTGAAAAATTCCCGCTCCTGTTTGCACGCTTTCTTGCCTCCGTGTGTAAGCTCCTTGTACAACCTAGACCCATCTTGTATTTTGTGGCCCAGAAAACTGAACAATTATTTTTTTCCTCCATAGTCCAAAGGGCAGAGTTGTGGGAGGCCGTCAGGGCTTGGTGAGCAGGGGCTGTAATAAAATCTGTGGGCTCCTTACTCTGCAGAGGCTGTTTCAGTTCATACAGAGTCATCCACACAAACCCACGGCTCCCATTTGACAGTCAGTGGAACGCTCGTCTCCTGAGTATCCAGGGTGGGGATTCTGCTGGAATGAAGAGCTTCCTCAGTGACTCATCTTTAGGTCCCACGCTGGTTTCTATGCCTTCAGAATGGTCACAAGCCCGGATTGGAAAGCATCTGCTTACAAACCTGTCACCTGCCCTCCAACCCAAGATGCCTTTTTTTCTGTCTTGATATCTAGAAAATCTAAATGCATCCTAAAATCAATGTGAACCCTTTAACAAGTTAGTTTTACTTATTATCACATAAGTGAAGACGTAAGATTTTTTCAGAGTTCATTTTCTGGATGTCACACTTCCACAATTTTGTATTTTTCCCCTCTTTTCTTTCCCCTTTTCTTTTCAGAGCCCACCCATGGGAAGGGCACTGGAAGACCTTGAATTTACCCTTAATCTGCGCCTTTAGCCAAGGCAGTGCATGGAAGATGAATGACTTTGACAGAGTCTAATGCCAGGGAGCAAGAATGTTTGAAAGAATTCACAGTGGGGGAGGTAAAAGTTAACGGAAGTACATGATTTACAAAACTGGTAACAGTTAAAGGCACTCACCCTCTGCCTCTCTTTCTGGTGTGCTGTCGTGTCTCAGACTCCATCCACACTGTAGTTCAAAGTTCCACCGACGGGGGAAAGTGGGTGCTTTGGTCCTTCAAAGATACCACCTTTCGACCTTGCCTCATGATCTTGTTTCACCAGATTCTAGCCCATGTCATGGTTTTAAAACATATAAACTTCTGACAGCTTCCCATAAGTTACTTGTAAGTGCTTGCATGTATTAGAATTTTTTTTCAGACCAGTGAAGTTAGAGAAAAGACACTGTAAAGGAAAAGCAAGTGAGAGAGTGTGTAGGACACTGACAGTGTGTGGGTACCGGTTCTGAAGAGGAGGGGAGCTGCTAGAGTCCGAGCCTCCTGGGGAAAAGCTGGCACACCCTTGGCTCACCCTCTTTAAGTGGAGCTGATGCAACACCTCACGCCTGCCCTGGCTGGACACGGAGAGGAGGGGCACACGTGCTTCCAGAGACACTCAGAAGTCAGACCCCAATGCTCAGAGTCACCATGTGTTAATGGCCTCCTGTAACAGGACTCTGGGGAGCCCCTCTGTGGCCCAGCCCACCCCACCCTCTGCTCTTCTATGCTATGCCCAGGGCAGCTGCCCTCTTCCGCCTGTCCCCCGTCACATCCTGGAACCCCAGGACCAAGGCAGGGGCAGGCAGTGAGTTCTTCCACCCTGCCTCAGAGTCGTTTAAAACCTTTACTGCATTTGATACCAGAAAAACCTCCAGAGACAAACCAAATGCAAAGGCCTGGCCTTTATAACTCTAAAGAACGGGCATCGAAGAAACTTTATTTTTGTAGGAGCTACATAAATACTCACCTTTCTGGAGTCATCCAGTGCTGGAAGCTTTGGGGAGTTTGGTTCTCAGTTATCACCTGGTGTGGTCCCAGTTTCTCATCTGTCCTTTCCTCATCCACCCTGCTTATGTGAATGGCCTCATGGCCGGCATGGTGGTTTCTCATTTCATAAGATGGTTGAAGGGCCATGCCTGGTCTGGGTGTTATTTAATAGGCATTACCGCAGTGTCCTCAGATGGCACTGAGGGGGCCTTCTGGTTCTTCAAAGGAAAATAAATAACACAGGCATGAGTTCATTTGGGAGTGTGAACTTCCAGAGCATCTAGTAAGAGAGTGGTGTCAGAGTAAAATGGTCCCAGGTCTGGAGCATAGAAATGTGTCTCTGTGAAGAGGGAGCAGGTGTGTGGATGTGTTTCTTCTCACACCCCTCTGCTCCTTGAGGGCTTTTTGAATCCTTGGGCTGATTTTTTTTGTGCCAGAAATTGCTGTTCCTGATGGCCAAAAGGGGAACCTGAAGTGGATTTCAGAACTGCCCAGTGAGTTGAAAATTTGGATTTTACTTGCTTCTGCCTTTCAGAAGTCTTTAGATAGGGAAGCTAAGGTCATGTTTGGTTAAATGAACAGCCCTTGTTTAACCAGCTGTGTCCAGCCAGCTGTGGCCCTGGCCGTCTGTGCAGGCAGGTTCCTCAATTCCTGGTTGGCCCTGCAGTCGGTCATCGCAGTCCCTCCAGGTCGGCTGCAGAGGCAGCTGCCCAGCCTGCAGTCTGTGCATGGGCCTTAAGAAGTGGGCTGCCGGCAGGGCGCGGTGGCTCAAGCCTGTAATCCCAGCACTTTGGGAGGCCGAGACGGGCAGATCACGAGGTCAGGAGATCGAGACCATCCTGGCTAACACGGTGAAACCCCCGTCTCTACTAAAAAATACAAAAAATTAGCCGGGCGAGGTGGTGGGTGCCTGTAGTCCCAGCTACTCGGGAGGCTGAGGCAGGAGAATGGCGTAAACCCGGGAGGCAGAGCTTGCAGTGAGCTGAGATCCGGCCACTGCACTCCAGCCTGGGCGACAGAGCGAGACTCTGTCTCAGAAAAAAAAAAAAAGAAGTGAGCTGCCTGTAGCCTTATGGCATATGCTTTTATCAGGAAAAACCCTTTGAGCTTCTCCTGGGTCTCACCTGCTTGCTTTCCGGCTGTCTTAGTACGTTCACAGGCAACTAAAGCCTGTTCCTAATTTATCAAAAAATTATTACCAAAATTCACTATAGCCTGAGAGTAAACCCCACCTCCAAAGTGATGCCAAGGCCAACACCTCATGAAGCAACCGGACACGGGTCAGAAGCGGTGAGCAAGCCATGGGCTGTGCTCCTGGGGAGCTCGCAGGCTGCTCGCTGAGGAGCCTTGGTTTCCTCCCTGGCAGGTAGTCCCCAGAATCTCCTCTCCCAGCTTTCAGGTTCTGGGCTCTGGAAAGGCTTCTGGGATTCTGGCCTTAAGACCCCAGCACAGACTTATCTGCATGTTCCATTCTCAGATTCCTGGAGGAAAGGTACCCTCTGTTGACCGAGGGGCTGGCTGCTTCTGAGACTTACCAAACCCAAGAAATTTGGAGACGTTCACCTCAGGCTAAAAGGCAGTGGTCCCCAGAGCTCAGAAAGCAAAAGACCTTGACAACTGTGCTAGTAGTGGCTCTGGTCCTCTCTCCCCACAGTGCTGGCCTCTGCTGGGGAAGGCATCTTTCCCAAAGGTATCCCCAAGTACCACGTTGAAAATGTCCTCAGTCTGTTGCTCCATCTTTCTGAGCCTGTGCTTGGTATGTTACGTTTATGGTCATTACGGATGAGTGTGTGCAGAGCTTCGGGTTTTTTTTCGGTTTTTTTTTTTTTTTTTTTTTTAAAGCTACAAAGAAGAACTATTTCTTCTCAATAAAAAAGGTTTGGATTTGGCCTCTTCCTCTGAGCCCACCTCCCAGCCCTCCAGGGAGCATCAATGTACCTGAGTCACTTTGTCTGCATCTCTTCATCCCACAAAACACGAGGCTGGGTCTCATTCAGCTGCCTCTCACCAGCCTTCAAGATCCAGAAGAAAACAGGAACGTTCAGCTCTGCCCTGTGTCCTGTCTAATCACATACATTAATTTATCTAACCACATAAGTTATTTTTTTTATTTGCCAGAAATAAACCTTTAAAGGAACAAACCTGTGTGGAGGACTCATGGGAACGGGAGGAAGGTGGACAAGAAGGGGGAGGAAACCGTCTTTATCGTGAGAGTAGACATCCACCTTGAGGACTAGCTCCACAGTTACCAGAGGTATGTCAGGAGAGAGCGCGCACGTGTGTGTGAGTGAGTGACAGACGCGGAGCCACGGGGTGCCAGTGAATTTCATGTAGCTTTGCTGACACAAGAGTTCACTTGGAGAAATTCCAGGAGCAGGCGTCCTGGACAAGTAGCTTGGGGACTTTTTGGCTTTACATACCACCTCTGTCAGAAGACTGCCCAGTTAAATACAGAAGTGCATATGGGATCATCTCCAAACTTGACCCAGGCCCTGACACAGGAAAGTTAGGTTCACTTCTGACAGCTGAGGCCACAACTGCAATCCCCGGAGACTGCCAGGCCCTCCTTCCTGTTTGGGAGTGGGAACTGCCGGGCCAGAAATCCCTGTTAGTGGGGGGGCAGCCAGACTTAGAAAGATGTGAGGCATTTCTAATCTGCAAGAGGGGGTGTCAAAGAATCACCATAGCAACGAAGAGAGTCCCTGGTGTGTCTAACAACCAATAAGATAGATTTTTTTTTCACCCTTAAAAGGATGACTTAGGATCTCTAAGCCAGTTGATAATGAAGGTTTTTGTATCTTTGACTTATCAAGACCAACAAAAATGAGGTTGGGGCTGACCATACCCACAACGAAGGTGGGAAGCCTGCGCCAACCAGAGAGGGGTAAGAGGACTCAGTGAGTCTCCTGTGTGTCAGATCGGTGCTGCTGGACACCTGGAGCCCCGCCCTCGGCAGCCGTGGGGAAGGTGGTGTGACCATCTTGCAGAACGGCAAACCAAGACTCATGCAGAAGTGGTCACGTCTGTAGGAATTCAGATCCGCTGCACACGCAGCTCAGTCAGGCTGCCCTATCAGCTCAGACCTTAACTTAGACGTGCCCCGGCCCCTGCTGTGTGTAGGACGCTGGGGATCCGAGCCTGCTTCCTGGAGGAGGTCACGGTCCAGGGAGGGCAAACAGTGACCCACAGCCGTGGGAGTAAAGGACAGAGCCCTGAAGCTGGGAAGGATTTCCAAGAGGAGGACATTTGGCCTGACTCCTAATGAATAGGAGTTCCCCAGACAGAGAAGGGATGGGGTGGCACTCCAGGCTGCAGGAACTGCACTTACGTAGGCCTGGGTTTCTGAAGAGGCAGTTGCTTAAGGAGGTGAACAATTCAGTGAGGCCGGAGAGGAGGGCAGCCAAGAGCACACCGTGAGGGGCCTTGTGTCAGGGAAGGCACTTCCGGTCCACTTAGCGGGTGAATCACTGCAGGAAATCAGGAGAGAGATTCTGTCCGGGGAAAATGCATGATGGAAGCAGGAGATGCACTAACTAACAAAGGTCAGCAACTAGAGAATGAATTCGGTTCCAAGGTAAAAAATTCAGAGCAAGGTGAGCTGGGCCACAGAGCTGCCCAGTGGGAGATGCTGTAGTGGGAGGGGCTGCTGCCAGAGGTAGGATGGGGGAGCGCTGTTCCATCTCTAAGTTAGCTTACACCTACCATGTGTAAGACATTCACCGTTATCACCTTTATTTAATCCTCACAACTATACCCAGTACAATGCATGGGTGCTCTTATCTCCATTTTATAGACAGCAAGGCTGAGGCACAGAGAGGTTAGGTAACACACAGCTAGCAGAACTGGGATCTCCCAACCACTATGTTAAGATCACCCAGCTAGTGAGTGGCAAAGCAAGGATTGAAATTCCAGTTAGTTTTCAACGCTTTTTTTTTTTTTTTTTTTAAACCAACAGCCTAGGGAGAACCTCAGTCTGAGCCTGGCCAGTGGGAAATTAAGCATGCAGACACAGGGAGAGGGAGCTGCGGACAGAGGGAACTGTATGCATATGGCAGAGCCTGGGATGTGCTGGGGGCTCCTGGGCAAGCAGGGACAGTGAGCACAGGGGCTGGTGAGGGCTGCGGGAGAGGCCAAGTCTGCACGTGTCTGTGCTGGGGGGAAAGAGGACATCCTGAGGCTCACTGAGTGAGCCCGTGCTACTGAGCTTGTTCTGTGACCTGCAGTCACAGAGAGCCTTGCTTTACTTTATTCCCACTGAGTGTCTCCAAAACCCTGCTCTACCCTGGGTTTAAAACCACAGTGTTCACAGGTAGCTGTATGGTTCAGAGATACTCCACCAGGCATTTTTATGTGAACACCCTCCGCCCCAAGCAGAGCATAATTGCAGGAGTTTTGCTGCCTGAACTCCCCAAGGTGAGAAACCGCAGCCCAGACCTTCTGTGGCCAGGCTGACCTGGGGATGGTGGGCGGAAAAGCCTGCCCATGTGGGCTGGCACCTCGGAGGCACAGTAACAGCCTGAGCTCTTGCGGCCATATTCAGAGTCTCCTGCCTATTTGGGCCTCTCTCAGGATAATCTGCAGCTTATTTCCAGAAAGAGAAGTTTAATTCCCTTAAGCTCACAACTGAATGTTGGACAAATGCTTTCTGGATTCATCAGAAGGCTGACCGCATTCCACATGGGGTCCAAGTCTTGGGGTAGCCCAGGATGAGAAGGGGCCCAGAGGGAGGCCCTCAGTCCCATGCACCCAGCACCCTGGTGTTACAGAGGCATTTGGGAAAGCAGGAAGGGAGAGGGGCTTAGAGCCTCCAGGGGAGAGACGGGCTGGTGTCCTTTCAGCTCCCTGACTCTATGGGCATGAGAAGAGATGGAAGGAGAAGGCAAGGCACAGTCTTTCCCTCCAAAGATCTCAGACCACCCTGGAGAAGCCAGTCTCCTGCAAGGAGAAATGAGAGCAATGCCAAGTTATCCAGTGTGGTGGAAGACTGGCAGGACTCCAGCCTCAGGGAGGGTCCTTGGGAGGGTAGGACTGAGGAGGAGGTGGACTGGAGTAGATCCTCAAAGGAAGGGAAGCAGCCTGTGCTACTGAATAGAGCAGAGAGAACATTTAGGGTGTAGGCATGCAGGCAGGAAGGAGGGATGCGGGGAGAGGACCATGTAAGGTCTAAACCTGGAGGGACAGGTAGGGACGGAGGCTGTCTGGCAGGGCCTGCACTCCTTGTAATCAGGGCTCCATTCCAAAGGAAGGAGGGGCCAGGGAAGCAGCGGAAGACACAACAAACCCTGAAGGCTGGCTGCCACTCTGCCTCAGTGCCACATTCTCCATGCCTGCAAGCTCATCCTCAGCTCACCTGACGGATCGGGGCATTTTGCTTGGCTACCAGCAAGCCACAAACAGCCCTGTTCTCTGGTTTGCATCCTAGAGGCACCTATGTTTGCTGACTCGATGGATCCTGACAGAGCCGTTTGGCAATCACGGAGCTTCCCGGGTTGCGTGGAGGAAAGCCCTCTGCACCCAAGTTTGCGGTCTTTGCTGTTCTGCATCTCAGGTGGTTCTGACCACAGGGGGCAGTGTGGTTCCATGGGACACTGATAGATCAGGTAGTCCTGTTTTCCTGGAGAGAAAAGGGAGGCATTTCATGGGTAAATAAGTATCAGAAATCAGGCTATGAAAGGTAAACAGGTTAATAATTTAGTAAGTCTCTATGAGACTTCTTAGAGCCTTTAAGATACTCATATGCACTGGATATCTCCAAAAGGAGCCGGTAATATGTGGGGTTGCCCCAATTTGGAGGCCCTTGGAGCAGTTTTTAATTTCAGTGTATTTTGAGGGACAGATATTCCAAAGATCACACCTTGGGAAACACTGCTCCCAAATCCTATTGCAATTACTGTCTCTCCTCCCCTCTTAGCATGTCACATACCCCGTCTACTGTTACTAAGTAGTATTTTGCCTGTGCAGCAACCTCATCTAGGTCTCAAGCAGGGATCTCATGCAACCTCCCTAGCACCCAAAACCAAGCCTTGGACATGTGAGGTATTTAATAAAGATTGACTGCCTGGGAGAAAACTTCAGACCATGCAGTTTGTAACTCGTGTTTGTGACCTGCTTGGTGTCAGCTGCTTTGGACTCTGGCTGATTTGAACTTGAACAGACTTAAAAAGCCTGTTCCCAAACAGCTACCACCCACCACAGCTGGCTTCTTCCTCCTCCCCACCTCCCTGTGGCCTTGCCATGCCACAGGGCAACATTATTGCCCCAGACTAAAATAGTTTCTCTGAAAATCGCTTTCCTAGGGTTTCCTTCCTAAAACAGCTGCAAGGAAACACAACTTGATCCTAAATATCCTGCCACCTCCTGGTAACTCTCTCCGTTGTCCAGCAAAATCCAGAAGACAGGCTCCAGCTCAAAAGTTGTTTGTTTTTTGAGACAGAGTCTTGCTCTCTTGCCCAGGCTGCAGTGTAATGGTGCGATCCTGGCTCACTGCAACCTCTGCCTTCCAGGTTCAAGCAATTCTCCTGCCTCAGCCTCCAGAGTTGCTGGGATTACAGGCACACACCACCACACCCAGTTAATTTTTGTATTTTAGTAGAGACAGGGTTTTGTCATGTTGCCCAGGCTGGTCTTGAACTCCTGACCTCAAGGGATCCACCCACCTCAGCCTCCCAAAGCTGGGATTACAGGTGTGAGCCACTATGCCCAGCCAAAGGGGGTTGTTACTGAAATATTGAAAGGACCTCGGATGGTATGAGCCGATCCCTAAGCGATGGTGCCCCTGGTCTGAATGCCAGTGGAATGTGAGGACCATCTGAAAAAGAAGGGAAAGGTGGAGGGGAACGGGTACTTTAAGAAGCAGAGTTTCCTCCTGCAGCTCCATGCTCCAAAAGGGCACTTGAAATTCAACTCCCCAATCCTTCCCCCCCTTTTCTTGCCTCATGTAGTACAATGAGGTGAAAAGAACCTACAAGGACTTTGAACGTCGGAGACATGGCTCAGAGCAAGTCTTAGCTTTCACGCCTGTTGATAGACATTGTACTTGATTTCCCAGCACCTACTCCCCTCTGCCTATGGAGTCCAGCAATATTTGGGGGGACTTGGTCTCAAGTAAAGGATAACACCATTCCCCCTGCTAGTGACTGGTTCTGGAATGGGCATACAACCTGATTCTGGCCAAGGATATGAGAGAAAATGTCTGCTGGAGATAAGAGGAAACACATTCTTGACAGTGTGTTTACTGAGTGGATGATCTGTATTTCTCTTTCCCACTCCCAGACTCCAAATTCCCTGCCTTTTGGGCCCACCTCACCACAAAAGCTCCAGAGTTGATTCATTATGTTTGAATGGATGCTTCTTCCGGGAAACTGCAGGAGTTCATGGAAGAGTTTCAGAAAGGAACGAGAATGCCTCAGGAGTTGTTCTGTGATGGAAATTGGTCTGTTGTTCTGTTAATGCTGCTGGAAACACAGCGCTTAATAAAAATCTATTCTTTTAGTTTAAAAAAAAATTGTTCCCTTTTCTTTCATAGCTACATGAAAGCAATCTTGAAAATGTGACCAATGAAAATGGTGTTATCCTTGACTTGAGGCCAAGTCCCCCAAAATATTGCTGCACTCCACAAGGCAGAGGGGAGTCGATATTGGGAAGTCAAGCACAATGTCTGTCATATATCCCCCAACAGGCTCTCTCTTCCCTATGATCAGTGGTGAATGAAAAAGCCACTTTCTGACCACAAGCAGCATCAGCTCATCATGGAGGCTCCCCCAGGGACAGTGGAATGAAGGCAATCGAAGAATCTATACTTTGGTGGCAGTGTCGATCAGTTTGTCTGACCTAATTCTTCCAGGCTTCCCAATCCCTAACCAGATACACTTCTGCCACATTTAAGCCAGCCGGAGTTGGGCTTGCGGCCAAGGCACCCTAATGCCAGATAGCAGTCGCATAGGAAAAGGCCAACAAGCGTTTGACCACATATTAGGCACGCAGCGAAATCTTGTTCCCTTCTCCTTCACACCTACAGGAAAGCAATCTTGAAAATGTGACCAATGAAAACCCCATTGCGTCCACTTTCAAGAGTTAACTGAGCACTTGTGCCCCTAACATGATGCCAGACCCACAGCAGATCTTCAACAAATGTTTAGTTTTTGATGCATCTTCAGAGTGCGATGTTGGTAACACCCCGATTCTAGTATATGGCTTACTTGATGGGTGTGGAAAAGGATAGCAGACTTATTGCAGACAGCAGCCATCCCAGTCCTGTTTCTAGACTCTGGGATGAGCAGTTGGGGCACCGGTCTCCCCACCCCTAGTCTCCATCCTCGCTCTCTGAGAAGCTAGAGAAGTCTGTGGCCAGTCACCTACACAGCGAACCGTCTGAGGAATGTCTGGCATTTGGGTATGTGGTATGCTATGGGTTTGTTTTTCCTGTTCATCGTCACTTAGGATGGAAATCTGTAACTATTTTGACTGGAGGCATGAGCGTGGAGCTGAGGACCCCAGGGATTGGAAGGTGGGGGAGGGCGCAGGACAGTCCTGGTCTTTTTTCTGCTCCTGGGACTAAACGACTCCATCCCTGACCCGGTGTGTTTTGCTCAGGCTCTGACTTTTCCCTGTGGCCCCACAAAAGCGTTGATTTAGAAGCAGCAGTAGCAGCACGGGGAAGTCATTCCCTTGGGCAGGGAATCACCAAAAGCTGCAGAGACGAGTCTGGCAAGAAGGAGACTCAGCCCCTGTATGGCGGGGCTGGTTGTCCTTTGCGCTCAGTGGCTAGCTCCTAAGTTCTGCACAGGGGACAGAATCTGGGCTGGAATCTAAGACTTGGGTTCTGGTTCTGGCTTGGTGATCTTGGGCACATTTCTTTACTTCTTGGAAACTTTTTGTTTTTATGTATTAACAGGTCTTTTGCCATGACTCTGAGTCTGGATGATGAATATCCTTGATCTTTGACAGCTACCAATTCTTTGAGAATAAATTGTATACTAGGTGCTCTACTGGGTGTTTTATGAATATCGTTATTTTCCTCATCACGGATAACATTTATTAAGTGCTTACAGTATACCAGTCGACTACAGTTCCAAGGGCTTTTTAAATATTGACACATGTAACCCTATAAATAGGTGGGGTCTAACCCCATTTTATAGATGAGAAAATGGAAGCACAATCAAATCAAATGCAACTAGAAAATTTTGTGCATCTAGGAAACAACAGATCCAAGAAGCAAACCCTGGCAGCCTGGCTAAGAATTTGTATCCTCAACCACTGTCTTCTATTATTATTTGTTATTTAATTTTTATATAACTACATTATATAAATGGAGCATTATCTCCATTTTATGGCTGAAGACACTAAAACTGAGAGACATCTTACAAGTCAGCCAAGATGACCCAGCTTTTAAAAGGTGGAACCAAGAGCTAAACCGAGCTGTGCCATTCAAAGGTTTCCACCACCCCGGGCCCCCTCTTGACAATACACCCACAGAGAGTAGACTTCGGACCCCAGGGTGACCACTGCAGCTTGGTGGATTTGATCTTGGAGGTCTCCATTTTTACAGGCATGATGAGGATGTCAGTCTATTTTTCAAAAGTTCAAAACACGGCTCATACAAATATCTAGTGAGCATGTGTCAAAGGTTTAACTCACTAATGAAAGAACCAGCAGAATGACAAGATTAACATATATATAGAATATTAATCATCACTGAGAAGAAAGAATACTGCAATTAAGACTACTAAATTAGTTATGAAATTAATTATCCTATCAGGCAGCAAAACTATAACCTTTGGGGTTGTCATCCATCCTGTTGGAGAAAATTACAGCACTTCTGTTCAAGAATCCAATGAATCTCTCATAACTTCATATCTGCTTGGGGTAATATAATATCCTAATCAACAGAAAATAGATCAAAACAAAGGAATATATCCCTAGAGAACAGCAGAAGCCTTGAAAGGATCTGTTAGGGAACTCCAAGTGAGTGTGGGGCATTCTTTCTAAACACAGGGCACTGAGCCCGTGCCCAGCCATGGCATTGTAAGCTAGAGAAGCACGATGTTTAGATGAGAAGACCAGCCACAAGGTTCAAAGCACACCATTTTGTGTGCTTGTGCAAATCCCCATACTCTCTGAGCCACAGTTTTATTTTCCGTAAAGAAGAAGATTCTGTTTTTTAATTGGGAGAACAATTCTCTCTCTTCAACCTCACAGAATGTTTGCCAGGCTCAGCCAAGAGTGGACATAATAGGACTGGGTCAGTGATTGTTGTGGCTTCTGATATAAGGGAACAACCAGCCATTGGCCTCAGGCCCCGGAGGCCCCTTAACCCCTTAATGGAAAACTCATTTTTTTCCTTTTTTTTTTTGGAGACACGGTCTAGCTCTGTCGCCCAGGCTGGAGTGCAGTGGCACAATCACAGCTCCCTGCAGTGTTAACGTCTCCAGGCTCAGATGGTCCTCCCACCTCAGCCTCCAGAGTAGCTGGGACCCCAGGCACACACCACCACGCCTGGCTAATTTTTTGGTATTTTTTGAAAATACAGGGTTTCACTGTGTTGTCCAGGCTGCTCTCAAACTCCCGACCTCAAGCTATCTGCCCGCCTCAGCCTCCCAAAGCATTGGTATTACAGGTGTGTGTCACTGCACCTGGCCTGGAAAACTCTTAATGTGGCAGGTGAAAAATGTCAAAGCCCTCAGCTGTCTGTGATGCTCTAGCAAACACTGGCACATCCAGAGGAATATGTGCCACCTTCGGGCTAAGCCAGCAAAAGGATTACGAAGAGTCTTTGAAGGCCTACGTCATATTAATGACTTAGAACTGCTGTGTTTTTGACAATGAAGCTTTGGATGGACACATTGACCCAGTGTCATCTCACCAGCCGTCCCAGGGTGAGCTCAGAAGGGGACATATGTCACAGTCTTAATCAGCAGTGGGCAAGTTTTTCCTTTAAAGGGCCAGATGGTAAATATTTTAGGCTTAGGTCACATACAGTCCCTGTTGTTGCATTTTTTTAATGTGCATGTGTTTATTTATTTTTTTAACATTTTAAAAATGTAAAAGCTATTCTTGGCTCCCTGGCTGTGCAAAAATAAGCAGCGGGCTGGATTTGGCTCATGGACTGCAGATTGCAGGCCCAGGTGTCACTGGCTTATTTGCAGGCAGTGGACAGACCACAGGCTTTGGAGCTGAAACTGACTTTGAATCCTGCTGTCCTCACTTTCCAGCTGTGCGAGCTTGGACAAGCCTCCTTACCCCTGAGCCTCTGTCTTCATCAGCAAAATTATTGCATGAAATACTCGCTGCACATCTACTACCTTGCCAAGCACAAAAGCAATGCTTATGAGGCTGGAATAAAATGAAAAAGATCTGGCATGGGAAAGGAATGCGGCAGAAGGCACATTGGCTATTGCTTGAAACCTGAAGTGATTTGGGTGGGAGCCCTCCTGGGCGGGAGACGGTGAAAGGGGCCTTCAGTTCATGACGATGGCCTGGAATCAGACAGGCTGCATGACAGCATCCCAAGGACTCGAATGCAGCTTGTCGGGGCTGGCTCCCAAGCACCTGTATGTTTTAAATACAGATTCTCCAGGAGTCTGACCTGAAGCCTAGGTTTAAGAAGCCGCCAAGGAGTTTCCCCACAGGTTTGTGGGTCCAGCAGCAGAGGCTCCAAGTGGTCTGAAAATGGGTGTTCATGCAGTCGGCACGGCACCTCCCTGGTGTCCTCATTCCCACCTGTGCCCAGCTAAGCCTGGTAACCCTCAAATCAAAGCCTTTTCCCCCAGTTTGCTAAGGGTGAAACATGCTCACGGCACCAGCTTAAAAGACTGTTTCATGTCAAAATCAATAACAAGTGTTCTTATGACAGCATAGAAATGGTAGCAATAGTCACGGCCCAAATCCCATTACCACCATCACAGGGAAGAACACTGGCATTTCAGAGCGAGACCTGATGTGGACCCGTTGTCTGATGCCTGCATCTGTCCCAGCCTTGTTCACAGATGCAGATGCTGAAGCTCAGAGGCATCACCCAAGGCCCAAGGCCACAGAGTTAAGAAATGATTTTGATAGAGAGAGAGAGGCCCAGCGAGTGTCCGGTGAGAATGGTTTCTCCTGTGAGTTGCAGGCTTGTACAGCAAGTCCTCACCTAAGGTCATCAATAGGTTCTTGGAGACTTCGACTTTAAGAGAAACAACAGACAGCAAGTTTTCAAATAATGTTGTTTTGTTCAATGTGATTTCATTATAACGTTGATGAGGAAAAAAATTGGTTTCGTCCATCATACGTCATTTGCTCAAAGTCACAGTTTCTAAGAAACTAATGACATTAAGTAAGGACTTACTGTGGATTTATGAACACTTCGCTTTGTGGCATTTTCTTTATGGATATAGAACAAATGTTCCATTGTTCTGGCCTATACCCGTAGGTTGTGTAGGTCAGAATAATGGGACATTTATGCTAAGAATTTTCAAGTGGAATTTTTTTTTAATCTTGTTGAGCTCAAGGTTAACTTTAATCTAAAAAAGCAAATTCCAGCCGGGTGCAGTGGCTCCCGCCTGTAATCCCAACACTTGGGAGGCCAAGGCAGGCAGATGACAAGGTCAGGAGATCGAGGCCATCCTGGCTAACACGGTGAAACTCTGTCTCTACTAAAAATACAAAAATTAGCCAGACATGTGGCATGTGTCTGTAGTCCCAGCTACTCGGAAGGCTGAGGCAGGAGAATCGCTTGAACCCGAGAGGCAGAGGTTGCAGTGAGCCACGATTGCACCACTGCACTCCAGCCTGGGCAACAGTGTGAGGCTCTGTCTCAAAAAAAAAAAAAAAAAAAAAGCAAATTGCTCCTACTACTTGGGGAAATTCTGAGCTGGAGATGCCCAGGTGGTCACTAAATCTATGCTTTACTCAATAAATATATTCCTGAAGGGACTGAATGAAATCAAATCCATACATGATTTACAGGGGATCTCTGGGTATGTTTGGGGCTTTTTGTTTGGGCTTTTTTTAAAATAGAAGAATCCTTCTGCAAAGAGAAT
This sequence comes from Piliocolobus tephrosceles, assembly GCF_002776525.5. NCBI lineage: Eukaryota > Metazoa > Chordata > Mammalia > Primates > Cercopithecidae > Piliocolobus > Piliocolobus tephrosceles. Next base: position 103,338,323 of record NC_045439.1, on the reverse strand, counting down.
AATTTGCCTTTATTTGGTTTGCAGATTTGGATTTTCTGAATTCTAGTATATTTGGGTTTTCTGAATTACGTCTGTAATTTGAACTGCTGTGTCTCTAGTGACAGTGTCCTCAGTTCCCACAGATGGCATTTACACTGCGTGAACACGGACTCCGAGGTACCTAGAAAGAAAGTAACAAGCATTTCTTCAGCACCTCCGTGCCAGTCACTGCTCGAGCAGATCACATACGTTCTTTCATTGACTCTCACAAAAATTCTGCCACACGGGTTGTGTTGTCCCATGAGGTGCAAGCTGTTCAATACGGGAACGGGGAGAAATGACAATTCCACCTTAGTTTTTTCTGACTCTAAGGCAAGTGCTGCTCCCAACTGAGGAAGCACGAGGTTTTCCTCATCACTGAGAAACTAAGATGGAGAAACTTCATCCTTCACCCCTCTATTCTCCACACCAAACACCTTCAGGAAATCCAAACTGCTGGTTGACATGTAAACATTTGATATTAACCCAGCCACCGTTTTGCACAGAGGGAGAAGAAGCTGGGTTGGACAGGCAGAGACCACAGTGAGGCTATAGCCTCTTCCTAAGCAACTGGAAGCCTGTACCAGCCTCTGCCGGGCAGTGCAGGACCCGAGCCCAGGGTGGGCTGCAGCGGAGAGTGGTCTAGGTGTCCAAATCCCCTGGTGAGCCCTGGCACTGCCCTCTGCTCACTGAGGCTCAGTTTCTTTGTCCATGGCGTGAACCTGCTGCCACTGCCTGCAAAGCAAGGTGGCCAGGAGGAGCAGGGACCACCCTACCCACAGTGGTGTTGGCAGGTGAGAGAACCCTCACCATTTTGACTTTCCTAATCCATGGACACCCTCTCAGGTATAAGCACCTTCCCTTCACACACACCCTGTAAATCTGGAAGGACTTTTTTTTAAATGAAAATTTCATTTCCAGGCTCTTACCTGGACACACCATTTCTGGGCTGCCTGATGTGGTAAGGGCCATGGGGAGGCCAAGGCTATGCAGGGGCAAGGTGGGTGTGAGACAGCACAGGAATGCACATGGGTGCTCCCTGCTTCCCCAGAGGCCATGCTGGCTATGAGGCTGCTCCCCGCATTCCCCACCCCTCCCAGTCCCTCTCTCAAGGTGCGGAGGAGGAGAGCGACCACTCCTGCCACCAGCTGCTCTTGGACACCTGAGGAACAGAAGGAGCCAGAAGCCACCTGGCCTGGACTTGGCTCCTGCCTCTGCTCCTGGCAGGCTTTGGGACACAGCAGATAACTAAACTCTCTGAAATGGGGCACTGCCACCCCTCACCTCAAATGGCTGCAGGGAGATTAGAAGAAGATAATTAGGAGAAGGACCTACAGAGCAGTGATTTGCCAACATTGAAGTGCCAGTCAGAATCACCCACACGGTGTAACGCACAGGTGCTGAGTCCACTCGTCTCTGATTCAGTGAGTTTGGGGAACGGCCCAAAGAGTTTGCATTTCCATCACATTCCTGGTGATGCCCATGCTGCTGGCTCACGGGCCACAGTTGGAGGGTCCTGCCACAGATGACCGTCCACGTCCTGTTCCCACGCTCACTACCACTGCCCACAGGGCTGGCAGCAGGGCCAGCTCCCCACCAGCTCCTGGCCAGCCTTGAGGATAGGAAGTGTCTGTAATAACAGTCTTCCCACAGCAGACACGGGGCTGTGATGAGGACCCATGCTCCCCTCCCCTAACCTCACCCTGGCAGAGGTGCAAAATGGACGTTAACCCTGGCAAAATGTAACCTGCCGAATGAATGCCCCAGTGAGTTTCAGAAAAATAGGAATCTGGCACCTCAACCACAGAGACCGACTCAGCAGGTGCCAGAGCGGGCCCAGCCACCGCTCTCGTTCCTAAGCACCCAGGTAGTTCGGAGGCAGGCCGGCCCTGGAGAAACCCTCTCTCTCTCTCCAGGTCTGGCCCTCGAGGCAATGGAAGAACAAAAACCTGTAGCCTCAGGTGGGCCTCAGCGGATGTATAAACCAGCTTCTAAGCCTCCTTAGATTCTTATGGAGTAAAGTAGGGATATAAATTAGTAAATAAACAGCTAAATTAGATCCATGCTTAGCTTTTAAACCTTGAAAAAGAAACTCTCAGCCAGGCGCGATGGCTCACGCCTGTAATCCCAGCACTTTATGAGGCCGAGGCGGGTAGATCACGAGGTCAGGAGATCGAGACCATCCTGGCTAACACGGTGAAACCCCGTCTCTACTAAAAATATAAAAAATTAGCTGGGCTTGGTGGTGGGCACCTGTAGTCCCAGCTACTTGGGAGGCTGAGGCAGGAGAATGGCATGAACCCAGAAGGTGGAGCTTGCAGTGAGCCGAGATCGCATCACTGCACTCCAGCCTGGGTTACAGAGTGAGACTCTGTCTCTGGGGGGGAAAAAAAAGAAGAAGAAGAAGAAGGAAAAAGAAAAAGAAACCCTCATTAGACTTCTTTTGGTGAAAATTTCACTTCCAGGTTTTACTTCCAGATCTTATACTTTTTATATAATCACAGCAAATAGACAATTTAATATTCAGCCTTCTCAGTGACCATATTGCAGGCACTGCCCAGTCATTTTGTGTAGTTCTTTGATGTCTCAGTCCCCCTTTCTCTGCTCCTAGAGCAGTGCTTATCAGAGGTGTTAAGTGACTAAAAACTTCATGCCAATTTCAAATGGTTCCCAAAACTCATATTTTATCTTATTGGGCAATTTTCTATGTTCCAAGGACTGTCTTAGGCACCAATCAATGTTCACAAGTCAGTTTTTCCAGTAGATATACATGACAGTGGTCTTAGAGGTGGAGGTACACGGGAACTTTCTAGATGTTACATTAGATGAGCTCATGAGACATCAACACAGTTCCTGGCTCACAGTCAGTGCTCCAGGACCCTGGGGGCCAGGTATGGGCCAGGTGCGGAAAATCCAAGAATGAACAAACAGGGAGTTTGCCCTCAGGAAGCACACAGTCTGCAGGAAGAAGAGTCAGGCGCAGAGAAAACAAAGAGCAAGTCATGAGCCTTACAGAGAGTAAGTGCCATGGGAGAGGCTGAAGGCGTAGATCGAGATCTTTGAACCGTCTTTCCTCGAAGTTGAGAGAAAACTAGAAAATTTCTCTGTAGGCCAAATGCCTCTGAGTAGGGCTGACAGGACGACTGAAGCTCCTCACAGCTGCAGGGGCCCTCGCAGAAACTAGCTGCACAAAGCGGCCATGCAGACTGGAATGAATGAAACCCAGACCGTCCTGCCTGGTATGGTTCAGAGGCTTTTTGTATGCCCAGTGTAGCCAGCTTGCCATACTGAACAGAGATTTGCCCAAGAATGAATTATAGGTACAAAGTTCTTTCTAGAAAACATATTACTGAAAAACTTTTTTCTGAATTATACTCTGTTCACCGTAACAGATATTAAATATTAGTTGAAATGAGTGACTATTCTGTGTCAAAGTATAATCGTTACAGGAGCACCAGCAGGGAAATGACATTGCACTGAGAAATAACGTTCTCACCCTTTAACATGTAACTACTAACCTTTTCGATAATGAAATCATCATAACAATAATACTTATTTAATACAATTTCAGATTTCTTCTAGAATCTCAAAGTTCAGTGGTGACTTTTGGCTTCAGCCTCAACTTCAGCCAAATATAGACGTTTAACAATTTAGCCTTTTGCCAATATCCCTGATGAACATCGATGAGAAAATCCTCAATAAAATAATGGCAAACCAAATCCAGCGCACATCGAAAAGCTTATCCACCACGATCAAGTTGGCTTCATCCCTGGGATGCAAGGCTGGTTCAACATATGCAAATCAATAAATGTAGTCCATCACATAAACAAAACCATTGACAAAAACCACATTATTATCTCAATAGATGCAAAAAAGGCCTTCAACAAAATTCAACAGCCTTTCATGCTAAAAAGTCTCAATAAACTAGATATTGATGGGACATATCTCAAAATAATAAGAGTCATTTATAACAAACTCACAGCCAATATCATACTGAATGGGCAAAAATTGGAAGCATTCCCTTTGAAAACTGGCACAAGACAAGAATGCCCTCTCTCACCACTCCTATTCAACATAGTGTTGGAAGTTCTGGCCAGGGCAATCAGGCAAGAGAAAGAAATAAAGGGTATTCAATTAGGAAAAGAAGAAGTCAAGGTGTCTTTGCTTGCAGATAACATGATTGTATATTTAGAAAACCCCGTCGTCTCACCCCAAAATCTCCTTAAGCTGATAAGAAACTTCAGCAAAGTCTCAGGATACAAAATCAATGTACAAAAATCACAAGCATTCCTATACACCAATAGCAGACAAACAAAGAGCCAAATCATGAGTGAACTCCCATTCACAATTACAAAAAAGAGAATAAAATACCTAGGAATACAACTTACAAGGGAGGTGAAGGACCTCTTCAAGGAGAACTACAAACCACTGCTCAACAAAGTAAAAGAGGACACAAACAAATGGAAGAAAATTCTATGCTCATGGATAGGAAGAGTCAATACTGTGAAAATGGCCATACCGCCCAAGGTAATTTATAGATTCAATGCTATCCCCATCAAGCTACTAATGACTTTCTTCACAGAACTGGAAAAAACTACTTTAAACTTCATATGGAAGCAAAAAAGAGACCACATCGCCAAGACAATCCTAAACAAAAAGAACAAAGCTGGAGGCATCATGCTGCCTGACTTCAAACTATACTACAAGGCTACAGTAACCAAAACAGCATGGTACTGGTACAAAAACAGATATATAGACCAACGGAACAGAACAGAGGCCTCAGAAATAACACCACACATCTACAACCATTTGATCTTTGAAAAATCTGACAAAAACAAGCAATGGGGAAAGGATTCCCTATTTAATAAATTGTGCTGGGAAAACTGGCTAGCCATATGCAGAAAGCTGAAACTGGATCCCTTCCTTATACCTTACACAAAAATTAACTCAAGATGGATTAAAGACTTAAATGTAACACCTAAAATCATAAAAACCCTAGACGAAAACCTAGGCATTACCATTCAGAACATAGGCATCGGAAAATACTTCATGACTAAAACACAAAAAGCAATGGCAACAAAAGCCAAAATAGACAAATGGGATCTAATTAAACTAAAGAGCTTCTGCACAGCAAAAGAACCCATCATCAGGGTGAACAGGCAACCTGCAGAATGGGGGAAACTTTTTGCAATTAGCCCATCTGGCAAAGGGCTAATATCCAGAATCTACAAAGAACTTAAACAAATTTACAAGAAAAAAACAACCCCATCAAAAAGTGGGCAAAGGTTGTGAACAGACACTTCTCAAAAGAAGACATTTATGCAGTCAACAGACATATGAAAAAATGCTCATCATCACTGGTCATCAGAGAAATGCAAATCAAAACCACAATGAGATACCACCTCATGCCAGTTAGAATTGCAATCATTAAAAAGTCAGGAAACAAGATACTGGAGAGGATGTGGAGAATAGGAATGCTTTTACACTGTTGGTGGGAGTGTAAATTAGTTCAACCATTGTGGAAGACAGTGTGGTGATTCCTCAAGGATCTAGAACTAGAAATACCATTTCACCCAGTGATCTCATTACTGGGTATATATCCAAAGGATTATAAATCATGCTTCTATAAAGACACCTGCACACTTATGTTTATTGTGGAACTATTCACAATAGCAAAGACTTGGAACCAATCCAAATGTCCATCAATGATAGACTGGATTAAGAAAATGTGGCACATATAAACCATGGAATACTATGTAGCCATAAAAAAGGATGAGTTCATGTCCTTTGCAGGGGCATGGATGAAGCTGAAAACCATCATTCTAAGCAAACTATCATAAGGACACAAAACCAAACACCGCATGTTCTCACTCATAGATGGGAGCTGAACAATGAGAACACATGGATACAGGGCAGAGAACATCACACACCAGGGCCTTTTGTGGGGTTGGGGGAATGGGGAGGGATAGCATGAGGATAAATACCTAATGTAAATGACAAGTTGATGGGTGTAACAAACCAACATGGCACACGTATACCTATGTAACAAACCTACATGTTGTACACCTGTACCCTAGAGCTTAAAGTATAATAAATAAATAAATAAATAAATAAACAAACAATTTGGCCTTTTGCAGTCTGACCAACTGTATATTCTGAGCACCTCTATGCTGTTACCAGGGGAATGGGAGACAGGAGACCCTGCCTGGACTGGTTTCAGTTCCCTGATTCCTCCTTTCTTTCCTGCCTTCCTGCCTACCCCAGCACCCCAAATAAGTAATTGGGCCAAGGATGACAAGTGTTTCAAACCAGGCTAAAGCCCCTCCCCATAATTTTTCTAAATGGAGCCAACTTCTTTTTTATTTTCTTTTTTGGAAGCTGAAAAGGATTTGACCTCAGAGCTGCTTCTGAAAGCTTTGTCCCTGGGCATGCAGGAAAAATCAGACAGGAGAGAAAAAAAGAAAGAGAATTGGTCCCCAGGATCTCAGAGCTGCCCTACCTCCCATAGCTCTTCCTTCCTGGTTCTGTAAGCTAGCCCCAGGTCCTTCCAATAAATCCTCCACTTATATTGGTTTCAGTTGAATTTTTTGTCACCAAATGAGCCCTGATGAATGTAGCTAGTACAGAGCTTAGCACAGAGCCTTGTACATGGTAAGCCTGTGATTGTTCTCAAACACATGTCTTCATCTGTGTCCCCAGAGTCAGAGCAGTGCCTTGCACAGGTAGATAGTTATTCAAGGTTGACCAAATCTCCTGATCAAGTCTACATAACAACCAGCTAACAACAGGATGACAGGACCAAATCCACATATATCATTATTAACATTGAATTTAAATGGGTTAAATGCCCCACTTAAAAGACACAGAGTGGGAAGCTGGATAAAGAAGCAAGAACCAACTATATGCTGTCTTCAAGAAACCCATCTCATATGCAGGGACACCCCCAGGTTCAAAGTAAAGAGATGGAGAAAGATCTATGAAGCAAATGGAAAATAAAACAGAGCAGAGGTCCCTATTCTTATTTCAGACAAAACCAACTTTAAACCTACAATGATCAAAAAGGACAAAGAAGGGCTTTAAATAATGATAAAGTGTTCAATTACAAGAAGACTTAACTATCCTGAATATATGTGCACCCAACACTGGAGCCCCAGATTCATAGAACAAGTTCTTAGAGACTTAAGAAAAGACTTAGATACCCATACAGCAAAAGTGGTAGACTTCAACACCCCACTGACAGTGCTGGACAGCTCATTAAGGCAGAATACTATTAATACAAGATATTTTTGACTTAAACTTGACACTTGACCAAATAGACTTAATAGACATCTACAGAACATTTCATCCAACAAAAAAACAAGTTATACATACTTCTCATCTGCACATGACACATACTCTAAAATTGACCACACCCTTAACCATAAAGCAATTCTCAACAAATTCAAAAAAATCAAAATCATACCAACTACACTCTCAGACATAAAAATAGAAATCAATACAAGATCTCTCAAAACCATACAATTAAATGGACATTAAGCAATCTGCTTCTGAATGACTTTTGTGTAAATAATGAAATTAAGACAGAAATGAATAAAGTCGTTGAAACAAATGAAAACAAAGATATGACATAACCAGAATCTTGCAGCTAACGCAGTATTAAGAGGAATGTTTACAGCACTAAATGCCTACACAAGAAGTTAGAAAGGCCTCAAATTGACAAGCTAACATTACATCTAGAGGAACCAGAAAAATGAGAGCAAACCAACTCCAAAGGTAGCAGAAGAAAAGAAATAACCAAAATCAGAGCTGAACTAAGCAAAATGGAGATGAGAAAAACCATACAAAACACTGCTCAAAGAAATCAGAGACAACACAAACAAATAGAGGAACATTCCATGCTCGTGGATAGAAAGAAGCAATGTTGTTAAAATGGTCATACTGCCCATAGCTATTTACAGATTCAATGCCATTGCTATCAAACTACCAATGACATTTTTCACAGAATGATAATCATTCTAAAATGTATTTGGAGCCAAAAAAGAGCCCTAATAGCCAAAGTAATTATAAGCAATAAGAACAAAGCTGGAGGTATCACACTACCTGACTTGAAACTGTATTACAGTAACCAAAACAGTATGGTACTGGTACAAAAACAGACACATAGACCAATGGAATAGGTTCTAGAACCCAGAATTAAAGCCATACACCTACAACCATCTGGTCTTCAACAAAGCTGACAAAAACAAGCTGTGAGGAAATGACTTCCTATTCAATAAATGCTGCTGGAATTATTGGCTAGCCATATGCAGAAGGCTGAAACTGGACCCCTACACCTTTCACCATAAACAAAAATCAACTCGAGATAGATTAACGAGTTAAATGTAAAACCTAAAACTCTAATAACCCTAGAAGAAAATCTAGGAAATGTCATTCTGGACATGAGCTGAGGCAAAGGCTCATGTTGAAGACTCCAAAAGCAACTGTAACAGAAACAAAAATACCAGCCTGGGCAATATGGCAAAAACCCATCCTACAAAAAATTAAAAAATTAGCCAGCCATGGTAGCATGGTAGCATCTGTAGTCCCATCTATTCAGGAGGCTGAGGAGGGAAGATTGCTTGTACCCAGGAGATCGAGGCTGCAGTAAGCCATGATCACATCACTGTACTCCAGCCTGGGTGACAGAGTAAGACCCTGTGTCCAAAAAAAAAAAAAAAAAAAAAAAAAAAGATAAGTGAGACCTAATTAAACTAAAGAGCTTCTGCACAGCCAAAGAAATTATTAATACAGTAAATAGACAACCTACAAATGGGAGAAAATGTTAGCAAACTTTGCATCCAACAAAAGTGTAATATCCAGAATCTATAAGGAACTCAAATCAACAAGCAAAAACCAAACAACTCCATTAAAAAATGGGCAAAGGACATGGACACTTCTCAAAAGAAGACATACAGGCAGCCAACAAGCACAGGAAAAAAAAAAAAAAGCTCAATATTACTCATCATTAGAGAAATGCACATCAAAACCACAATGAGATACCAATAATCAAAAAATAACAGAAGCCTGCGAGGTTATAGAGAAAAGGGAATGCTTTTACAATGCTGGTGGGGATGTAATTAGTTCAGCCACTGTGGAAAGCAGTATGGATTTTTCTCAAATACCTTAAAATAGAACTACCATTCCACCCAGCAATTCATACCTAAAGGTATATAAATCATTCTACCATAAAGACACAAGCACATGTATGTTCATCGTAGCACTATTCACAATAGCAAAGACATACAGTCAACCTAGATGTCCATCAATGGTGGACTAAATAAAGAAAATGTGACACATCTACACCATGGAATACTGTGCAGCTACAAAATAAAATGAGATCACGGCCTTTGCAACAACATGGTTGGAGCTGGCGACCATAATCCTAAGTGAATTAATGCCAGAACAGAAAACCAAATGCCCATGTCCTCCCTTAAAAGTGAGAGCTAAACACTGAGTACACATGGACATAAAGAAGAGAATAACAGATGCTGGGGCCTATTTGAGGGTAAAGGTGAGAGGAGGGTGAGAATTGAAAAACTACCTATCGGGTATTATACCTACCTGTGACAACATTATCTGTACACCAAAGCCCCGTGACATGTAATTTACCCATGTAACAAACCTGCACATGTACCCCTTGAAACTAAAATAAAGATGGAAGAAAAAAAATATCCTTACTAGTGAAGGTGGAATAGAGTGGGATGGCCTGGAAGGTCACCAGCAGTTCTGGCACCCCATGACATAGCAATGTTGTAGGCACTGCTGCAGTCTTGGTATGAATTTAGCTCTCATCTGGGTAACCATGGGCCTTAGAAACAGAACCATCATCATACCAGAGATAGCAGTGACTAATGTTGATGGAATACCTGCTCTGTGCTTGGAACCAACTCAGGAATCAAAAAGGCTCCCAGGGCCAGGAGCGGTGACTCATGCCTGTAATCCCAGCACTTTGGGAGGCCAAGGCAGGTGGATCACCTGAGGTCAGGAGTTTGAGACCAGGCTGGCCTACATGGTGAAATGCTGTCTCTAACTAAAAATCACAAAAATTAGCTGAGCATGGTGGTGTGCACCTGTAATCCCAGCTACTCAGGAGGCTGAGGCAGGAGAATTGCTTTGAACCCAGGAGGCAGAGGTTGCAGTCAGCCGAGATTGTGCCATTGCACTCCAGCCTAGGCAACAAGAGAGAAACTCTGTCTCAGGAAAAAAAAAAAGGCTCTCAGGGTGAAGAAAGTGGGGTCAGGACAGGGGATAAATCATGGAAGGCTTTCTGGGAAAGTTTACATATTTGTTTAACAAATATTTACTGAATACCTGCTATGAAGATAGAAGGGTGGGGGTACTGGAGAGAGTATGGACTCAGAGTCAGGGCACCTGTCTTCATGACCCTGGCCCTGACACCCTCGTTAGGGATCTATGAGAAGCCACCTCCCCACTCTTGAGTCTCAGTCTTCCCAGCTGTGGAGAAGGTGGATGAGGTTGGCAGTTTTCACTCCGAATTTCCTTGGAGTTCAGGGTTTTTAAGAGGTTCCCAGGAGCCTCCTGGGCAGGAGCTTATGAAGAGGAGGCTAAAGGTTAGGACTGGACCCCCACGCTTGCTTCAACAGTGCTGCTTTTATCTGCTTTTTGTATTGGGGTTCCATGTATATTCCATTTGGAAAAATGTTCTGCTGCTTTAACAATGATTAAAAACAAGGCAATCTCCAGGTCCCCTCCAGCCCTGCCTATCCAGGACTCTCTGTGCCAGACCCTGTATTCCATGCTGGGGAAGCACAGAGCTGGAGACCCTGCCCTCCCAGAGCAGAAGCAGACACAGAAGCAGGAGCGGAAGGAGCTCCCTGAACACATGGATGCTTTTCTGTCCTGGGAAGAATCCCTTCATGCCCACGCTCTCCTGGGGAAGGACATGTCCCCTGGGGAAGCCACAGGGTCCCAAGAAGCAGCAGCTGCTGTGGGTCAGTAGTCAGGAAACCCAACCTCTAGTCCTGGCTCTGTCCCTTCCTCTCTGTGTGAATTTTGGGAAGGTTCTTAAACCCTTTTGAGCCTTGATTCTCTTGAATCAGGCTCCTTTTGAGAATGAAATGAAATGGTGGTCATGGGATCTAACATACAAATCCTGCTGCTATTGCAAAAGAAAACTCAAGGTAGAAGAATCCATTTGAAGCTACCTAATTCCAATCTCCAGTCCTGCACCCCTGGGCCCAGCCAAGAGACACTGCGTAGTAAAACAGTGGCCGTGGGCGCACCCCAATCTTTGAAGTGCTTTGTCAAAGTGTAAGTATAATTTCTTCCTAAATAACTCATGTGCCATGACTGGTAATGTCCCAGGCTGTCTTCTACCACCTCAGCCCTGCAGTAGCTCTGTATTGCATGCACTTGGGAGGTACCCACAAAATAGTTAAGAGCCAGGCTGCTCAAATCCTGCTCTGCCACCTAGGAGTCTTTGTACCTTAGTTCCCTTTTGCAAGAGAGTAATGGAAATGTCAGAGTGATGTCAGAGTGATATGGAGAATTAGATGCACAAATATGCATAAAAGGTCTAGAATGGTACCCAGCCCAGAGAAAGGGAAATGTGGAGACAGACACACAGAGGGAGAATGATATGAAAAGATGTAAGGGACAGACGGCCACCTGCAAGCCAAAGGAAGAGGCGGCCAGGAACAGATCCTTCCCCGAGAACCCTCAGAAGGAACTGACTCTGTCAACACCTTGATCTTGGACTTCCAGGCTCCAGAACCGTGAGGCAATAAGTTTCTATTGCTAAAACACCCAGTCTGTGATGCTATGGGCAGCCCTAGAAAATTAACACGAGCACTTCTTCCACATTTCTTTTGGTCTCTGCTTACTTCTTGCCCCTTATCACCAACCCCTATTCCTTTGCCCTACCCCTGGCGTCGATCCTTGGATTAAACTTTCTCCCTCATCCCTTTCTCCAATAGGGTCCTTACTCTTAACCTTTACACAAATGAATTACTTAAGAATCACTCCTTCTGCACAAACTTTTCTGGAGGATCTGTTGAGGCCAGGAGTTTGAGACCAACCTGGGGAACCTAGTGAGACCCCATCCCTGTAATAAAATAAAATAAGCCAGGCATGGTGGGCACCCATGCATAGTCCTAGCTACTCATGAGGCGGAGGCGGGAGGATTGCTTGAACCCAGGAATTGGAGGCTGCAGTGAGCCATGATGGTGCCACTGCACTCCAGGCTAGGTGACAGAGCAAAACCCTGTCTAAAGAAAAAGAAAAAGAGAGAGAGAAAGAGAGAAAGAGAGAGAGAGAGAAAGAGAGAGAGGAATGAATTGAAATAGGAAACGGCTTCTGCTCTAACAAGACTCTGCCTAGCCTCTTGGTTGCTCAAGTGAGGAACATGTCCTGGATATGCACAGAGGCACCCGCAGCCCTCAGCTTGGCCCATCAACAGGGACCTGGAGGGCCAGTGTCAGTCAGCTGAACACCAGAAAACCCAGGAATGCCCGTCATAGTGCCATTCCTTGGAATATTGTTATCCAGGTTTTAAATCCTGCCTTCCAGAAAGTTAGCTTAGAAAATCACGAAAGCGCCGGGCACGGTGGCTCAAGCCTGTAATCCCAGCACTTTGGGAGGCCGAGACGGGCGGATCACGAGGTCAGGAGTTCGAGACCATCCTGGCGAACACGGTGAAACCCCGTCTCTACTAAAAAATACAAAAAAAAACAAAAAACAAAAAACTAGCCAGGCGAGGTGGCGGGCGCCTGTAGTCCCAGCTACTCGGGAGGCTGAGGCAGGAGAATGGCGTAAACCCGGGAGGCGGAGCTTGCAGTGAGCTGAGATCTGGCCACTGCACTCCAGCGCGGGTGACAGAGCGAGACTCCGTCTCAAAAAAAAAAAAAAAAAAAAAAAACATCAAGAAAGATACCAAAATGAAAAAAGAAAAAAAAAAAAAGAGAGAGAGAGAACTTTTAAAATTATACAAACAGACTTTTTATCTCCTACCATGTTAATAACTGTCCTCGGTGAGTGAATGAGTCTCATGCCATCCATGTACAAATAACAGAAAATGTACAATGAAAGTTTCAAATAAGTTCAATGTATGATATATCCATTATTTTGAGCATAAAGTATAATGTTTTATTAAAAGAAAAATAAGCATTTTGGGAGGCTGAGGTGGGTGGATCACTTAAGGCCAGGAGTTTGAGACCAGCCGGGCCAACATGGCGAAACACCATCTCTACAAAAAATACAAAAATTAGCCAGGCGTGGTGGTGCATGCCTGTAATCCCAGCTACTCGGGAGGCTGAGGCAAGAAAATCACTTGAACCCAGGAGGCAGAGGTTGCCATGAGCCAAGATCGCAACCCTGCACTCCAGCCTGGGCTACAGAGCGTGACTCCATTTCAAAAAAAAAAAGAAAAAGAAAAGTAGCATTACTATCTCTCCACCCCCATGCTATATCAATTTGGAAACGCCTAGCAAAAGTGTATCCAAAATATATTTTAGTCTAAAACTGAAAGCCAAAGTATCAAAATAGATATTCAACAAAAGCTAAATATCACGATCATAGAAAACCTTCTGAGATATACAAATAAACCTGTAATTTTATTTTTAAATTTCAATTTTTATAATTGTACTATGAAAATCTTATTTTAGTTATTAAAATGTTAAACTTTGACATGATACAGGAAAACAGCACTGTCAGTTGCTGGATTCTTCCGACAGTTATTATACTGCACATTTACATTACTAAGTAGTTGTTCACTTTTAGCTGGCACATTTGATGATATCACTACCCTTTTGACTCAAGGCAATGTAATTTTGGAATATGGTTTTCAGTAACACGTTTTTATGATTCATAACTGTGATAGGAAGAATAGCCCACAAAGATGTTCACATTTTAATAACTCAAACCTGTGAGCATATTACCTTACATGGTAAAAGGGATTTTCTTTTTTGATTTTGTAGTGTTTCTTTTTTTAAAAATTTATTTTAGGTTCAGGGGTACATGTGTAAGTTTGTTATATAGGCAAACTCATGTCACCGTGGTTTTTTGTTCAGATTATTTTGTCACCCAGGTACTAAGCCTTGTACTATTTTTTCTTCTCCTCTCCCTCTTGCCATCCTCCACTCTCCAGTAGACCCCTGTGTGTATGGTTCCCCTCTTTGCGTCCATGTGTTCTCATTATTTAGCTCCCACTTTTAAGTGAAAACATGCAGTATTCAGTTTTCTGTTCCTGTGTAAGTTTGCTAAGGATAAGAGCCTCCAGCTCCATCCATGTTCTCACAAAAGACTTGATCTTGTTCTTTTTTTATGGCTGTGTAGTATTCCATGGTGTCTGTGTAGCACATTTTCTTTATCCATTCTGTCATTGATGGACATTTATGTTGATTCTATGTATTTGCTATTGTGAACAGTACTGCAGTGAATATTCACGTGCATGTATCTTTATGATAGAATGATTTACATTCCCCTGGGTATACACCCAGTAATGGGATTGCTGGGTCTAATGGTAGTTCTGTTTATAGCTCTTGGAGGAATCACCACACTGCTTTCCACAACGGTTGAATTAATTTACACTCCCACCAACAATGTATGGGTGTTCCCTAGGCAAAAGGGATTTTCAAGGTGTAATTAAATTAAGATCTTGAAATGGGGAGATTATTCTGGATTAACTGAGTGAGCCTAATGTGATCACGTAGCCTTTATAAGGGGAAGGGAGAGCCATGGAGTCAGAGAAGGAGGTGTGACAAAAGAAGAAGAGGTGAGAGAAAGAGCAAATGTGAGCCAGGGAGAGCAAGGGGGCCAGCGGGGTGCAGGCAGGTGGTGGTGGGAGAATTGATTTGAAGATACTACAGCTGGCTTTAAAGATGGAGGAAGAAGCTGAAAGCCAAGGAATGCAGGCAGCCTGCAGAAGCTGAAAAGGCAAGGAAATGGAGTTTTCCCTTAGAGCCTCCTGAAGAAACACAATCCTGCTCATAACTCTGGGCTCAATAAAACCTGTTTTGGACTTCTGACCTCCACAACTGTAAGATAATAAATGTGTGTTGTTTTAAGTCACTGAATCTGTGGTTACTTTGCTACAGCAGAAATAGGGAATGAATAAAATAAATAACTTAGGAAAATCTTTGTAACATTTCTTATCTTCAGCTTATGAAAATGATTGGTGGTCTACAACAATCATCCTGACAATTTAAAAATTCAGTCTCCAGAAATCAAAACTATAAGGAGTTACCTTCTTAAAGCATTTTTACAAAAATGTATTGTTGGCCGGGCGCGGTAGCTCAAGCCTGTAATCCCAGCACTTTGGGAGGCCGAGGCGGGCGGATCACAAGGTCAGGAGATCGAGACCATCCTGGCTAACACGGTGAAACCCCGTCTCTACTAAAAATACAAAAAACTAGCCGGGCGAGGTGGTGGGCACCTGTAGTCCCAGCTACTCGGGAGGCGGAGGCAGGAGAATGACGTGAATCCGGGAGGCGGAGCTTGCAGTGAGCTGAGATCCGGCCACTGCACTCCAGCTTGGGCGACAGAGGGAGACTCCGTCTCAAAAAAAAAAAAAAAAAAAAGTATTGTTATGAAGTTTGATGATTAGGAAGATCAAAGTGTGTTTAGAGCCCCTTATTTTCCTCTAGCACTTCTTCGTTTCATATTCTTAATATTCTATTTTTGAGACAGGGTCTCACTCTGTCACCCAGGCTGGAGTGCAGTGGTGCGATCTCAGCTCACTGCACCCTGGACCTCTTGGACTCAAGTGATCCTCCCACCTCAGTATTCTGAATAGCTGGGACTACAGGTGTGTGCCACCATGTCCGGCTATTTTGTTTTTTATTTTCTGCATAGATGGGGTCTCACTATGTTGCCCAGGCTGGTCTTGAACTCCCAAGCTCAAGCGATCTGCCTGCCTTGGTCTCCCAAAGTGCTGGGATTACAGGTGTGAGCCCCTGTACCTGGCTAATATTCTTTATTATTTCTGGATTGAAGATAATTTATCATACATGTTTACGTGATTTTTAGATTTTTTTTTCCACCTTGTGAAATTTTGAGGTCGGTGGCAAAACTGACATTCTACTTTTAATTAATCTTTAATAAAATGTGAAGAATTTCCAAGTAGAATATATTCCTGAAATATGCTTGCCCTAAAAAATTAAATAGCTAAAAATTAGTTATTAATGTTTAAATGCTAGTGAATAAAATAGTTCTACGAAGATTAGAATTATCATGCAAATTCTTATTAATCTCTTATTAAGCTTAATATTAAACTATAAACTTAGTAAAAAAAGACAGTATTATTTCTCAGCTAGAGATAATGCATTTTTCCTAATATTTTTATTAACTAGTTTCCTAATTTAGAAAATTTCTTTTTTGTAGAGATGCGGCCTTGCTATGTTGCCCAAGCTGGTTTTGACCTCCTGGCCTAAAGTGATCCTCCTGCCTCAGCCTCCCCAACTGCCGGGATTACAGGTGTGAGTCACTGCGCCTAGCCTCTCATTTTTTAAACTATGTGAATTTAATACTTACATTTTGCATAATATGAACAGCATTCACAATCATCATTACATTTTGCATCATTTTACTCATACAGTTACATATATTTCAAGGAGCTGTTTTTCTCCAAAATATACATCTAGAATCCTTATCAGAATTTTAGAGGGTCAGGCATGGTGGCTCACGCCTGTAATCCCAGCACTTTGGGAAGCCAAGGCAGGTGAATCAGGAGGTCAGGAGTTCAAGACCAGTCTGACCAACATAGTGAAACCCTCTGTCTACTAAAAATACAAAAAATTAGCCGGGCATAGTGGCTGGTGCCTGTAGTCCCAGCTACTTGGGAGGCTGAGGCAGGAGAATTGCTTGAACCCAGGAGGCGGAGCTTGCAGTGAGTCGAGATCACGCCACTGCACTCCAACCTGGATGACAGGGTGAGACTGTCTCAAAAAAAAAAAAAAAAAAAAAAAAACACCTAATAAACAGTATATCTGATTGATGTTCTTTGTTCATACAACCACCATTGTTTCACAGGCTAGCTATGATATGCAACCACGAGAGATACTATGTGTCAACTCCCTGACCTAAGCAATCGCCCAAACCATAGGGGCAAGAAGCCTGGAAACAACACTTCCCAGACTCCCTGGCTGGCGGGCTTCAGGTTAGATTCTACCCGCGAGAGGCACTCGCTCGTTTGAGGGATGCAGAAGAGAAGGAGAAGCCAGTGTTCAGGAGGCAGGACAGGCAGGCTGACAGCAGCAGCAGTTCCTGTGGGGTTTTGCATGGCATTCGGGGCATCTCCTTGAGAATCCCCCACTTCGATGCTGCTGGAAGCTGACACCATTCAGGGCCACTGCCCTGGGATCTCTGAACTTCCAGATTTCAAAGTGGCCTTTCTGACCTTTCTTCCTGCTGCCCTTGTGAGGTTGTGAATGCCTCTGGCTCCCTGTATTGAACCTCTTCCTTAATACCTAGAGTGGCTTCTGTTTTTCTGACCAAACCCCGGCGAATACAACAACATGCACAGACAGTAACAAGATCATTGATCACCCTCAGGTTCGGGGAAGACACAGTATCTTGAAGCAGGCATTTGAGGATGTGGCCTTCCAAAGGCTGAAGGCAAAGCAAAGCAGATCTTGCCTAACTACCAAGGCTAAAGCCGCATTCCTGTGCACCCCAATTTCTGTCCAGCCAGAGCAAGCCCACACAGGTCTTCGTCTGACCATGACAAACTTCTATGAGGCTGCTCAGCCTTCATAACAGTCAAAAGTATTTGTTTTTGTTTTGTATTTTTTTCTTTCACTGGCATGAAATCAACATAGTAAGGTAATAATACTACTGGCCTGTGAGCACTCGGGCTCATGCAACATGAGAAAAGGAAAACCACTACCAAGGCATCAAGTTGGTAGTTAGAGTCTTTCCACATGGGCAGGTGCAGCGAATAGGACTGGGAGTAAATGAACAATAAAATGCATCCTCTATGATGCAAAGGACAGGGACTCCCTGCATCAAGGAATGGGGAAACAGGGCAAAGAAGACAGCTCAGAGCCAATGAAAAGAAAACCTGCTAAGAACCCAGTGTTGTGCTGGTCCAGTGGTTCTCCATGTTTTTGGTCTTGAGACCCCTTAAAAATTACTGATGGCCCCAGACTTCTGTTTATGGATCACTACCATTTTATAAATTGAAACTGAGAATATTTTAAGAAGAAGAATACACAGCACACATCCCAACAGCTGCCAGAGCCAGTAGCCTTTGGAAACCACGAGGGTGAGAAAATGAGAGAAAAAGGCAAATAACATCTTGGTATTTTCATGAAAACAGTGTTGACCTCGAAGCTACCCTGAAAGGGTCTTGGGGACGCCTGGACCACACTTTGAGGGTCACTGTGCTAGGCTGTTGATTCTAGTCTAGCTCATTTCATTCTCTTCACACTGAAATGGTGTGATTACTATTCCCATTTGACAGGAGAAGACACTGAAGATCAGAAAGGCCTAAGTAACTTGCCCTTTGTGGCAGACCAGCATTTAACCCTGCTCTCTCTGCCTCCAGAGCCTCCATTGGAACAAAGGACTTGACCATAGAGGGGCCAGACCCAGGAGGGAGGAGCTGGAGAGTCCCCAAGCGGTCATGAGGGACTCCGTAGTGGGAAAAAGGAACTGTCCTCTCGGGAGCTGGCTGGCTATGAGGAGAAACTGGAGTACCCAGGCTTGTCCCCACTGCGAAATGGGCCCGCATCCTTGACGTTATGGTCTGGGAGAGGGAGGCAGCCTGGAACGGAGACCTGGCTGCCAGCACAGGCTTTGCCATCTGCTGATGTTGAGTGCTTAGCCAGGCACCCCTAAGGGGTTGGGCTAGAGAGTATCTTAGAGCAAAACACCACGGGGACTCCCCCACGCCCTGAGCTCTCAGTCCTGCGTCCGGGCTAGAATCTCAGGGTCGTCTGGTCAGCCGAGGGTAGGAGATGGGGCTGCATAGCCTGAGAGGGAAAACAGCTCTATTCTCACTAACCCACATGGGTAAAGGATCAGCCCAGAGAATCTGGGGCCTTTTCCAGGACCATAATAGGTGATTTCACTCCACAGCCTGCCAGTGGGAGTATCAGTTTAAATCCACCGAGAGCAAGTTTTGTATTAGAACAGCATTCCATAGCTACTGCTGGTCTTCCACTGGGGAGCTCTGTTTCCAATCTTAAAGATGTCAAACAATTTTAAAGGCACAGAAGCTCAGTTTTACCCAGCCAGGCGGGCAATGGCAGAAGGCATGTGGCCACCGGGATTCCCACAGCAAATGCTCAAGGCAGCTTTGCAGCAGCCCCCACCCCAACCCTGACTCCAGACTCTGGTCGCTATTCTGCTTCCAGCTCCAAGACAGGCTGGAGGAACAGCTGGCCCAGAAACCTGGGGTGCCCATAGCTACCCACTCAGACCCTCTGTGGGGTGCATGACTGTCAACGCCCTCAGGGAGGTCTGCATTTGCTTATTTAGACACCTAGCTGCTGGGCACGCTGTCTAGAATCACAGGCCACTGCCAGGTCCCCTGTGGCCACCGCATTCCCTGCCAGCCTGGCATACTCCTCATGCCGCCTCCCAGGCAGGGATGTCCACACTCTGTGAGTGAAAATAACACTAACAATAGCTCGCATTGTGAGGTTCTTCCCACGGCACGCTTCTCATGCCCTGTCTTGCTAGAGCTTTATAAAAACTTTACAGGGTTTGTAAGTGACAGCCCATTGTCCTTCTTTATAGATGAGGAAGCTGAGGCTTGGTGGGTGAAAGGGGGTGTCTAAGGTCACTCCATGGGAGAGCTGGCACTAGGTCCCAGGTCTCTTCGTCTCAGCCCAGGGTTCCCTCTGCTGTCTGGCATTTTTGGGGTGAGGTGTAGAACAGGAACGGTGCAGAGCACTGGGGCCAGAAGTGTAGTGAGCCCAGGGCCCCTTTCTTGCCTTTGTCTCATCACTGGTGGCCACCAGCCATGAGTCCTCGAGGGATCATTCTCTGAGCTTAGAAACACACAAATCAGGAGTTTCAATCAGCTGAGCAATCTGTTTAATTTTAATTTTCTTTCCTAAATTAAATATTAAATGTAAACTTCAATGGAGAGACTGAAATTTAACACTCCAATCTGTCTCTCCCTATGCCTCCTGTTCCTGGTTTCTGGGGTAAGGAGCCTGCCTTTGGCCATCTCAGGAGCACTGGTGGGTGAAACTCATCTTTGGAATCCTTCTTGGGATGTGACCGTGACCACTCAGCAGGTTATTTAGCAACATGCCCGGGTGAAAGAAACCCTCCCACTTTCCAGCCAGAATGTAATAGGCCCTGCATCCTACCTTCCTGGGCTTGGGTCATGATGAGAAAGAGGGCTAACCTCCCTTTTGGGACCTAAGTGAGGTTAGTCCTTGTCTTGGTAAAGCCACCTCTGGGAAGCAGCGGTTTGCCCACACCAGTGGTCAATGCTGGGGTGGTCCTACAGGCACAGGCCTGGGTGACCTCCAGGGCTCCCCGCCGCCAATTCTGCAGTGGTGGAGGGCAAGCCTTAGCACTTAACAGGCTGTTGCTGGACAAATGGGGCCCAAATCAGGGGGCAGGGAGGGTGAGAAACCTGGGTGCCCATAGCTACCCACTCAGACCCTCTGTGGGGTGCATGACTGTCCACGCCCTCAGGGAGGTCTGCATTTGCTTATTTAGACACCTAGCTGCTGGGCACGCTGTCTAGAATCACAGGCCACTGCCAGGTGGCAGTGGGAGGGAGCCACATGAGGCCTCAACAGTGGAACCCCGGCTTGATCCAGGTGCCATCTCCTCTGACTCTTTACCCAGAGGAGCGGTGCGCAGGGAAGGAAGCTCACGCAGCCTGGCTGAAGGAACTGGGCTCCACATTGAGTTGCGATGTCAGGAAAGACCTGATAATGAGTGTCACGGACCAGCACAGAGGACCCTCCAACCAAAGTCATGATCTCGCCTCTCAGGGTTGGCTGGCTGTCCCAGCAGTTACAGGGTTCTGAAGCGGACTTGGGGTAGGGGGGCACTCACATGCGCGCTCAGAGATTCTTGCCTCTAGTAAAGAGGAACCTCGCACATCTGTGTCCGGAGAGATTCCTCTAAGCCGCTGCTGGAGCCGCTCTCTCGGGCCGGACAGAGAGCTGGTGGGTGACTCCAACCTTCCTTTGGGGGCCAGCTCCTCCCAGTGCCCTGCTAGGAAAAGTCCTCGGGAAACGAAGGAAACGACGCTCTACCAAGCAAATGGCTCAGCTCTGTGCTGTGAAGGCCAATCTTCCCCTTGACAGCAACTCCTCTCTGTAGACCCATGTACTCAGCCCTCAGGCTCCTGTGGCAGTGTGAGAACAGCACCTTTTATCCTTCACTCTTGGCCATTTGGGGTGCTGGGGTCTGCAAAGGTGTAAACTGCTTTCTGCGTCACCGTTTGTGAATCAGGGGCTGATGGCTCACAGGCCTAAGGTGATGAGAAGCAGGTGGGACGGCAGGTGAGTAAACAAACAGCTGCAAGAGAACGTGATTTGTCCTTCGTGGAGGCGAGGACGTGGTGCTGGGAGAGTGGGGGTGGTCGTGACTAACGCTGTGGGAGCAGAGGCTGTGAGGGCATGATGCCACCATAGCCTGCCATGGGTACTGTCTGCTTAGAAGGCTGACAGCCTGTCTGGGGAGGCCTGGAGAGGCGAGTGGGAAGATAAGGGCTAAAAGGAAGAGTCAAAGGGCTGCCCCAACATGTTAATAACTCCTAATATGGCTCCCTGGGTGGCAGGCCTGACCCTTGCCCACTCCTGAGAGCAGATTCTCAGAATAGGCTTCTGATGAAGGTGCAGAATGAGTCACGGTCATTGGGTGCAAGTAACCGAAACGAGTGGGCCCATGTAAGCTAAGAAGAAATCTATAGGGAGGATGTTGAGGTGTTCCAGAATCAGCAGAACTTTTTGGAGAAGCGGGGCTTGGAAAATAGATAGGAACGAAGAGAGGCTGGACAGCAGCCAGCAGGTCAAGCACATACCCCAGAAACACCCGCCATTGCCCGAGGTCACCTTTCAACTGTCCCTGCATCTTGGCATCTTTCCTCCAAGGGTCGAAGTTTCAAATGACAGAAACATGAATCCCAACCCCCGCATCTGGCTGCCAGAGGGCAGGGAGCAGGCCTTTCTGGGTCCTGGTGTCTGGGGAAGGGAGGCCTGGACGCCTTAGGGACAGACATCCAGCTTTTCTCCATGCAGACTTGCAGTGGCTAGAGAGCTGCTGACTTTGGGGATTGGGCAGCAGTTGTCAGGAGGAAGCATCTGTTCTCCCAGGGGTTTTACTCCTCCTAAGTCATGGAAAAGTTCAGTAACAGCCCAGGGTTAGAGGCATCCCAGGGTCCCAGGTTGGGAGAAGGGCAGAAGTTACTTTTCTACTTTCTGCCTTTCCTAATAACTAATGTCTTTCTATGGCTTTTTAAGAAAATATCTTGTTATCGTCTGTATAGAGATCCCACTGTGTACAGTACGAGGTAGAGGTAGGGGAATCCTAAACCGAGCATAACGAGGACTCCTCTGTAAAGGAATTTTCATGATTGAAATTTATTAAATGCCTACTGTATGCCAGGTGCTGGGTTAAGTATACTTCTATGTGGCAGGGAGAAGAATATATTCTAAAACCTTGCTGTATGTAATAACCTGAAACTGGAAGAATATATTCTAAAACACACTGTATGTAATAAACTGAAACTGGAAGCTACCCAAATGTGCACCAACACTAGAATAAATTATAATATATTCATATATTGGAATACTATAGTACAGCAGCATTCTTGGAGCCTGGTCTGCCCCATGGGTCCCTGTGATCCTTTCAAGGAAGCTGCAAAATAAAACCTATTTTCATAATAATTCTAAGATATTATTTGCCTTTTCCACATTGATGTACAAAAGCAATGGTAGGTAAAACTGCAGGTGACTTAACACAGATCAAACAATAGCACTAAACAGAACTAATAGTTATTGAATTATTCGCTCCCATACATCCTCACTACAAATTTTCCAATTTCACTCAAGATTGTATCTTGACGAAGCAGTAAAAGTTATTAATTTTAGTTAGTCTCAACCCTTGAATGCATGTCTTTTTAATATCCTGTGTGACAAAATAGGGAGTTTGCATAAAGCATTTCTGCTAAATACTGAAGTACAGCAGACTGCTTGGAGAAAAGCATTTGTGAGATTTTATGAGTTGCAAACAGAACTAGCCGCTTCCTTGTACGTGATTCTTGGTGTGCAAATGCAGAGACTCTTGGTTTGGGATGGAATTTCTAGGTCATAGAGTATGTGGATGTTCAACTTCATGAGAAAATATCAAACTGTTCTCCAAAGGAATTCTTAGACCTTTACAGTTTTTTGGCCAAATGAAATGGTCTTTCATTTCGGTCTTGATTTTTGTTTTCCTAATCATTAATGTGGCTGAGTGTTCATTGGCCACACAGATTGCCTGCCACTGCTAATTTTGAATCAGCCTAGTCAGCTGATGTCACAGAATACATCAACATGAGCACAGGTGGTACTAGCCAGGGATGGGAGAGGTGGTTTAGTGTGACCGTATTTAATGTTATAAGATGCCATCAGTTATAAGATGCACCATCAGCTTAATATAGATTTACTGGAAAAAAAAAACATATCAAATTAAACACTTTTTTAAAAACAAACGATAGTGTACTGTATCAGTCCATTTTCACACTGCTATAAAGAACTGCCTGAGACTGGGTAACTTATACAGGAAAGAGGTTTAATTGACTCACAGTTCCGCAGGAAACTTACAATTATGGCAGAAGGCAAAGGGGAAGCAAGACATGTCAGGCATGTCGTACACGGCAGCAGGAAAGAGACAGCACGTGGGGGAAACTGCCACTTTAAAAACCATCAGATCTCTGAGAACTCCGCCACTATCATGAGAACAGCATGGGGAAACCGCCTCCACGATCCGATCACCTCCCACCACGTCCCTCCCCTGAAACATGGGGATTACAATTCAAGATGAGATTTGGGTGGGGACACAGAGCCAAACCATATCATGCACATTTATCTGTATAATCATACAGCATTTTCTTTAGTATCACCATCAATTCTAAATTTCCTTCACATTTACAGTCTGAAGACTCTTCCCAGTTGAGGCAAATGCTGTCATAGAAATGTAGACTTATGGAACCTGCACCCGTGAACTCGACCTCCCAAGTAGACTTAGTAGAGACAGTTAATACGCCAGGTTTTGCATGCATTTCTTATTTGGTTAAACTCATGGTTTCATTTTCTCTGCAATTGAATCACACATCACTGGAAATTTGAAAGTCACCCAGACACTTTTGACAGATGGATGTGCGGTATCTAGTGATAATCTTTCACAGGGCACAAATTAACCACAGCAGCCTCTCCCAGCTCTCAATTCCACAATCTCCTTGGAAAGATTTAGCTAAGTTTTCATAGCTCAGTGATGACAACCATGTCACAACTCTCTCCTCTATTTGCTGCTACTAAATTTGGGTTGACATCAATTAAAAGATACAACTCAATTTCAGAAACATTCAGAAGTGAAAGAGTGTGCATCTTATTTTTCCTAATTAAGTTTTAAATGTGTGTATATATATGTGTACATATATATATAGGTGAGTGTGTGTGCACGCACGCGCGCGTGTGTGTGCAGCCAACATTTATTAAGCATCTACCAGGTGATAACTTCCGTGACTCCATGTCAGGGACTCTCCCTTTATTATCGCTAATCTTTACAGTAATTTTATGAGGTAGATAACATCCTCATTTTAAAGGAAACTGAGGTTCAAAGGGTCAAGATAACTTGACCAAGACTCGTAAGCTGCAGAATCAGAATTCAAATCTAGGTCTATCTAACTTCAAGGCCCATACACTTTCTCCCACATTATGAATCTCTTTTTTAGTTACAAAACTCCATGGGCCCCTACTAGGTAAGACCTCGAATGAATTACTGCCAATTCTGCCTGTTACGTCTCTAAGGTTGGATGCCTCCCTTTAGGAAGGGGTTACTGGCAGGGACAATGGAGAGATTTACAAGAGAGTTGAGCAATGTTAAAAATAACAACAAGGTATTTACTACTAATCCTGTTAAGCTCCCTTGAGCTCTGCACAAGCCGAGAAGGGGAGGGCATGTAAATTTGCTTGCACACAGGTGCGTCTAAGGTTGCTGTTACAACCTCCTATATCTTCCAACCTTAGCCAGGGCTTGCTGTCACTTTTTCTAGTGTTCGTGGGTGCAAAACCCTAATGTGTTGTTATGATGAACAATCATAAAACTGATGTGCTAATGTCAATAAGGAGGCTCAGTTTTGGCCCTAGAAATGTACTTCTTTTCATTAAGAGTGTCCTGGCCAGGCACAGTGGCTCACGCCTTTAATCCCAGCACTTTGGGAGGCCAAGGCAGGCAAATCATGAGGTGAAGCGACCAAGACCATCCTGGCCAATATGGTGAAACCCCATCTCTACTAAAAATACAAAAATTAGCTGAACCTGGTGGCACGCACATGTAGTCCCAGTTACTCAGGAGGCTGAGGCAGGAGAATCACTTGAACCCAGTAGGTGGATGTTGCAGTGAGCTGAGATAGCGCCACTGCACTCCAGCCTGGCCACAGAGCGAGACTCCATCTCAAAAAGAAAAAAAAAAAAAAAAAAAGAGTGATGCGTGGTGGTGTTGAATCAGACTCAACGGTTTATATTTCTGCCAGGCTCCAAATTACACACAGGTCCATTTGGAGCTCCTACAGACCTGAAGAGACCTGGGAGGCGGTGGGAGGGTTCTCTAACATCAGATACAACAACCTCTAAGCGATCTTGGACAAGTAAAAACTTACACAGACCTTGCTGAAGGAGAGTGTTCCTTCATCACCCTCAAATGCAAGGCTTAGTTTGGCCAGTCACAAACTTTTCATCACCAAAAACCCCATTCTATAAGTTTTCCTGCTGGGCCTCTTCCTATGAAATATTTTTATCCACCAACTTGCATGTTGGCTTTAAAAAAATTCTCTATGAATTAGATATAATCAGCAGAAAATAAATTCCAGCCAAAAGGAAAAGAACATGAGATTTTACTCAGTCTGCCAAGAGAACCTTATCTCAGGTAAAACATGATTTTCCTTAAGCTTTTTCTTGAAATGTGAAAAATAACTCCATAGCTCCACTCACTACCTTTTCAGATAAATCCTGAGGGGTCCACTGACCTGGATTGGAAACCACTGGTCTGATTTTCCCAACACAGTTAACTTTGTGGTTGA